>NC_058084.1:324223016-324523016 GCF_014858855.1 Bufo gargarizans
TATAGTCCTGAATATTACACTGCACCCCCTGTATAGTCCTGTATATTATACTGCACCTCATGTATAGTCCTGTATATTGTACTGCACCCCCTGTATAGTGCTGTATATTATACTGCACCCTCTGTATAGTCCTGTATATTATACTGCACCTCATGTATAGTCCTGTATATTATACTGCACCCCATGTATAGTCCTGAATATTACACTGCACCCCCTGTATAGTCCTGTATATTATACTGCACCTCATGTATAGTCCTGTATATTGTACTGCACCCCCTGTATAGTGCTGTATATTATACTGCACCCCCTGTATAGTCCTGTATATTATACTGCACCTCATGTATAGTCCTGTATATTATACTGCACCCCATGTATAGTCCTGAATATTACACTGCACCCCCTGTATAGTCCTGTATATTATACTGCACCCCTGTATAGTCCTGTATATTATACTGTACACCATATATAGTCCTGTATATTATACTGCACCCCCTGTATAGTCCTGTATATTATACTGCACCCCTGTATAGTCCTGTATATTACACTGCACCCAATGTATAGTCCTGTATATTACACTGTACCCCATGTATAGTGCTGTATATTATACTGCACCCCATGTATAGTCCTGTATATTATAATGCACCCGTGTGTGGTCCTGTATATTATACTGCACCCCTGTATAGTCCTGTATATTATACTGAACCTCATGTATAGTCCTGTATATTATACTGAACCTCATGTATAGTCCTGTATATTATACTGCACCCCCTGTATAGTGCTGTATATTATACTGTACACCATGTATAGTCCTGTATATTGTACTGCACCCCATGTATAGTCCTGTATATTATACTGCACCCATGTGTGGTCCTGTATATTATACTGCACCCCTGTATAGTCCTGTATATTATACTGAACCTCATGTATAGTCCTGTATATTATACTGTACCCCTGTATAGTCCTGTATATTATACTGCACCCCCTGTATAGTGCTGTATATTATACTGTACACCATGTATAGTCCTGTATATTGTACTGCACCCCATGTATAGTCCTGTATATTACTTGCACCCCATGTATAGTCCTGTATATTGTACTATACCCCCTGTATAGTCCTGTATATTACACTGCACCCCCTGTATAGTCCTGTATATTAACTGCACCCCCTGTATAGTCCTGTATATTATACTGCACCCCTGTATAGTCCTGTATATTATACTGCACCTCATGTATAGTCCTGTATATTATACTGCACCTCATGTATAGTCCTGTATATTACACTGCACACCATGTATGGTCCTGTATATTACACTGTACCCCATGTATAGTCGTGTATATAACACTTCACACCATGTATAGTGCTGTATATTATACTGCACCCCATGTATAGTCCTGTATATTACACTGCACCCCTGTATAGTCCTGTATATTGTACTGCACCTCATGTATAGTCCTGTATATTACACTGCACCCCTGTATAGTCCTGTATATTATACTGCACCCCTGTATAGTCCTGTATATTATACTGCACCTCATGTATAGTCCTGTATGTTATAGTGCACCCCATGTATGGTCCTGTATATTACACTGTACCCCATGTATAGTCGTGTATATTACACTGCACCCCATGTATAGTCCTGTATATTACACTGCACCCTCTGTATAGTCCTGTATATTACACTGCACCCCATGTATAGTGCTGTATATTACACTGCACCCCTGTATAGTCCCTGTATATTACACTGCACCCCATGTATAGTGCTGTATATTATACTGCACCCCATGTAAAGTCCCTATATATTATACTGCACCCCATGTATAGTCTGTATATTATACTGCCCCTATGTATAGTCCTGTGTATTATCACTGCCCCTCATGTATAGTCCGTAAATTACACTGCCCCTATGTATAGTCCTGTATATTACACTGTACCCCATGTATAGTCCTGTATATTGCACTGTACCCCATGTATAGTCCTGTATATTACACTGCACCCCATGTATAGTCCTGTATATTATACTGCCCTCATGTATAGTCCTGTATGTTATACTGCACCCCATGTATAGTCCTGTATATTGTACTGCACCCCATGTATAGTCCTGTATATTATACTGCACCCCATATATAGTCCTGTATATTATACTGCACCCCATGTATAGTTCTGTATATTACACTGCCCCATGTATAGTCCTGTATATTACACTGTACCCCATGTATAGTGCTGTATATTATACTTCACCCCATGTATAGTCCTTTATATTACACATACCCCATGTATAGTCCTGTATATTACACTGCCCGTCATGTATCTATACTGCATCCAGTGTAGTCCTGTATATTAGTGCACCTCATGTATAGTCCTGTATATTATACTGCACCCCATGTATAGTCCTGTATATTATACTGCACCCCATGTATAGTCCTGTATATTACACTGCACCCCATGTATAGTCCTGTATATTACACATACCCCATGTATAGTCCTGTATATTACACATACCCCATGTATAGTCCTGTATATTACATTGCCCGTCATGTACTAATACTGCATCCAGTGTAGAGTCCTGTATATTGTGTGCACCTCGTGTATAGTTCTGTGTTTTAATACAACAATCCAGTTAAAGTATCAGAAATATCTTTAAAATGTTGTTTAATTGCAAAAATGTTACATTATAGATAAATATCTGCAAGCACAGTCCAATAATCTCATACACAAGGTATCACTCAATAATCTGATATGCAATTTATCACTACAAGAACATGTATGTAGATGCTGTGAGGTTACAGAATTGTCCCTAGAACACTCCAAGGGGCCAAGTGTGAGCCCATTACATTCAAAATGGCCGCTAGCATGCTAAGGCGTTCTTGTGATGTCACAGTAGAATGCCATTGTCATGCTTGTCTCCCCCCTGTGCCTTCCTTGCTATGCCTACCCTTTCACTTGTGATGTCATAAAGGGGAATTCATGACATAACAATCAGGGGTGTGGTCATATCCTATAAATCAGGGTCGCGCCCTGACAATCAGTGTCAGTTTCTCTAGCTGGCTGTCAACCATGGCAAGTCTAGGAAGAGGAGAGGTTGACTGTACCTGTGGTGAACGCTGTAGAGAGCATGGATATCGGCCCACGGCAGTATCCAGATGATGAAGACATGAAATCTGTCCACGAGGATGAGAAGATGGATGTTGCCCTCGCCAATTATACCGACGATGTAGAGATGAAAGATCTTCAGGGGGGCCACCACCATCAGGGCCGTCAATCCCCCGGAAGAGAAAGCGGCCATCTTGCATCATATGCCGCCGGCTATAAGATCTGCCGCTAGGCCCCTTTAATAACATCTGCCCCTCGGCCCTTTAATAACATCTGCCCCTCAGCCAAATACCATCTGCTGCATGGTTCCCACTACCATCTGCCGCCTGGGCCATTTACCATCTGCCCTCTGGGGCCATTTACATTTGCGCCTGGAGGCCATTTACCATCTGCGGCTTGGGGCCATTTACCATCTGCGGCTTGGGGCCATTTACCGATCTACCCCTTTGGCCCATTTATCATCTATCCTTGGCTCCCATTTACCATCTATAGATGGTTTTCCATCCAAACCCTCTGAATTCCCTTGAAGATGAGCGTGCACCACCAGGTTCGGTAAGTTTCGCCGCTTCCCTCTGTCTTCTCCCTTGGTATTTGTAAACAGTTTTCTTATGTGGATATTTGCTCTTCTAGGATCCGACTACAAAACAACTCGAGGAACCGTCCCTGAAATTCTGCCAGAAGTGCGACCCCCGACCTCCTCTCTATAAGTAGCGGACCTGAATCCAGCCAATCCTGAAGATGGAGCCACCGCCTCCTTAAAGATCCAGAGCTGCAAAAAAGCACTGAAAACCCACATGTTTCATAATAAACAGTTCTTTTTTAAAGAAAAAAAAAAATGGTGTTTAATTCTCTTACTTATCAATTTCACAAATTATATCATGCCCTGATTTTCTATGGGTAGAGCTGGAGCCTTAAGGCGTGAGTTACCAATTTCAAAAGTGTATTATTTAGTCACACATTTTGCATAAATCTGTGTGTACCAAAAAATCCTCCTCAGTAAATACTTCATCCACTAGTAATATATTTCCTTAACAGTATGTTCTAAAGTGTAGCCCATTACATTCAGATGGCCGCTGTCATGCTGAGTGCGCTGCTGTGATGTCATCATTAGATCCTGGCATGGTCACACTTTTTGTGATGTCATTATTAAATCCTGCCACGAAAACGCTTCTTGTTTCCATAGAAACACTATTTGTGAAGTCATATCGGCCACAGAGTCTGAGTGTGTCATATCAGTGGCCTGACTGAAGGGCATAGCTAGGGGTTCAGCATATGTCACCTGAGTGGCCACAATCATGTAATGCCACACCATGCCTACTAGTAATACAGCTAAATAGTGACTGAAGATTACCACCGTACTGGTACTAGCAATCACTGTAGGGGATCAGTATACTCCACTACATAATAATACCAGAGTCACATAATATGTGAGGCTGAAAAAGGACCTCTGTCCAGCCAGTTTGGCCTGTTATCCTATAAGTTGATCCAGAGGAAGGCAAAAACTCCATGAGGTAGAAGCCAATCAGGCAATCAGATAACTCCCTGGATCAACGACCCCTCTCTAGTAGCTATAGCCGTAATATTATTACGCTCCAGAAAATACATCCAGGCCCCTCTTGAATTCCTTTATTGTACTCCCCATCACCACCGTCCTCAGGCAGAGTTTCCATAGTCTCACTGCTCTTACCGTAAACGAATCCTCTTCTATGTTTGTGTACAACCCTTCTTTCCTCCAGCACAGGTGATGGTGAACCTTTTAGAGACCGATTGTCCAAAACTGAAACCCAAAACCCACTTATTTATTGCAAAGTGCCAACACGACAATTTAACCGGAATACTGGAGGTTTCGTTTAGAAAAAACAACTCAACCATTAACATGGGCCGGACTGGGACTTAAAAGCAGATATAAGGTTAATCCACGGCACTCCAATTCACGTTCAAATTTTTACATTTTATTGTGTTTACAGATTATCATTGTATACATCCAGATTAAATGATTAGTATGTAGCCACATAAATCATAGCTCCCAGACATTTTGGTCTTAATTATGACCTTCTCAGTCGGGATCTTAGTGGCGGTGCAGTAGGTATGACGCTTGGATGGAAACATTCGGGAACTATGATTTATGTGGCTACATCTAATTCATTTAATCTGGATGTATACAATGATAATCTGTAAACACAGTAAAATGTAAAATTTTAACGTGAATTGGAGTGCCGTGGATTAACCTTATATCTGTTTCTACACCCCTCACGGGCACCCACAGTGGATTCATGGTGGTGCGGAGTACACATCTCTTCAAATGGGACTTAAAGCAGGCCTGCACACCAAACCTCACCATCCCACAAACATAAAATGCTACACAGCGATTTGGGACACACGATGTATCTATTTATTATACTGCCCTTGTATATGGATTCCATATACTGGACAGAATATTATATGGGTCATAGTCTCCTTACATACATCCTCCATATACAGGGCAGTATAATACATAGGTCATAGTCTCCTTACATACATCCTCCATATACTGGGCAGTATAATACATAGGTCATAGTCACCTTACATACATCCCCCATATACAGGGCAGTATAATACATAGGTCATAGTCTCCTTACATACATCCCCCATATAATCTGGAAGTGCCCCTCCCGAGACCAGGCTCTGGATCCGCCACAGTTTAGAAATGTCAAATGTACACTCCTGTGAGTGGCGGGGAGGGAGATCTGTGGATGACACTGTTATGGAGGGGGAAATGGGGATGACAGTGTCATGGGGTGGATCTGTGGATGACACATATAGCATAAGATGCTATATACGGTATGTGGCATCCACAGATCCCCCTCCCTATAAAAGTGTCTTCCACAGGCAGCTAGGACATGTTGAAATCTGAGAGATTTTTTTTTTAAAACCACGGACAGCAGGACTTTCTTCCCTGTTGCGGTTTTAGGTATTGGGTAAAGTATCGCAGCATTTCTAAGCGTACCTGTGTAACTGTAACGTTGTTATAGCTGCCCCCCTACTTTTGTCCTTGCCCCCAGTGTGCCCCCCCAAAATTTGAAAGCTAGAGGACGCCACTGGGTATGAGAGAGGACTACAACTCCCAAAATGTCTAGGCTATTATTATTTAATATCAGAGCACATTACAGGAGGAGGTATAGGAGGACTATAACTCCCAACATGTCTAAGCCATTCTTATGTAATATCCAAGGTCATTACATAAAGAGGTATAAAAATAGCACTACAACTCCCAGCATATCTAGTTTTTGTATGTACTATCAGAGGACACTATAGTTGGGAGACATAAGAGGAGATACTATAACTCCCAGCATTTCCCTTGCACCCATTGAATCCATGTGTCTTCCCTACTCCTCACATACTTCCATGACAGCTCTTTAGCAGGACTCCTCTGCACTGCTTAGCTCCACCCCCTGAACGGGTCACATGACTGTGACATCATCACAGGTCCTTCAGCTCTGAAGATACTGCTGGTGTGGGACTTGTATACAGACTGCAGCTCTGTAGTAGTGATTGATGCCAGCAGTGTCCTGTTACCAGCTGGGTGGCAATCCTAGGTGGGAGGGTGAAATGGAGGGGGCCAAGAAGGGCTGAGGCACTGACACAACACAGGCAAAGCTAGGGTTGCCACCTTTGCCTGCCAAGTTAGGCCACACCCCAAAGGGTGTGTGGTTGTGGGGTGTAGCTTAAAGGGAACCTGTCACCGGTTTTTAACCATAAGACTCATTGGCATCCTGAGATAGTTCTCCCCCACCCTAATAATCCTAGGATTTTTTAAACACCTCCGCAGTGGCAGTATGGAGTGGAGATGGAGGCACGGAGTCCCTCCGACTCACTTGTACAAATGGCCCGATGCATGCTCACTTGCTTGAGTAGTAACAGCTGTATTGTCATCATTCGGCAGAGGGATGACTTCTGGCTCTCCACCTTGTTGGACCCTCTTTACCGGTCCAAAATGGGGGCCTTTTTTTACACCCGCTGTGAGGGAAGACAAACTGAACTACTATAGAGACATCCTATGTAGTCAGTTGGCCGCTGCCTATCTGCGCCTTCATACATCCTCTCGCAGGTCTGACTGGGGGGGCACTCTGCGCTCACGTTCCTCTGCGATGGCTGCTGTGGCAGGGTGAGGGGGGAGCAGTTCCAGCTCCATCAGCAGCAAGTTGAGTCTAAAGTCACTGATAAGCAGCTTTCTTTACCCGCCTAGTGAAACTCACCAGCAGCGGCAGCTAGACCTGGAGCAGAACCTAAACCAGCAGGTGGTGGCATACTTGGACAGTACCCTGACACCCCACATTGAAGATCCGCTGGACTACTGGGCAGCCAAACTGGATTTGTGGCCACAACTAGCAGAGTTTGCACTGGAAAAGCTGTCCTGCGTGTCTAGTAGTGTGGCATCACAGCGGGTGTTTAGTGCGGCGGGGGCCATAGTTACCCCAACATACAAACCTAAAATGTTGCTAAAAAACAACCATAGAATGCCCAGTATATTTAAAAATAGATATACTTTATTATATCATAAATTGATCAAATTCACAGATATAAGACATTATTACACAGAATTAATTGGAAAAAGTCAGCAAACAACCTGGATGCCGTAGTTCCCCCGCCGGTGTCTCAATAACCCGCCAAACAGATGGAACACATGTCTGGTGTATGTGTGGTATGCAGTGGGGTGATTTACAAGTAAGTAGTATCTGGTACAAAACCACTACAAGTAACTGTGATCATCACTCCTTTGCATAGCCATGAAGCGAGTCTATATAGGTGTAGGGCCCTAACTAATACATAAATAGTAGCAAAGCAAGTTTCACAATATCTATCTGAAGTACTCAAATAGATAAGTCCCCATGCACCAAACCATCTAATAGAGGCTATAAGCAAAAACTCGCCCCACAGGCACCTGCTAGAAAATCAAAACATACCCAAAGACATGATGGAGGGCAGAGACAATGGACACAGGGCAGACTGGAACCCCGACGTGCGTTTCGCCTCAGTTTCGTCAAACAAACTCGCCTTTCCACCCAAAATGTGGAGATACTGACCTTTGTCAAGATGAATTAGGCGTGGATCAGCCAGGATTTTCACTCACCAATGCCTGATGCATCAGACTAGATCATCCAGAGTGCCACATCAACACTTTGACAAAAGACACTAGTTTCTTCTGGCTACCTGCCTCAGCTACTATTCTGATGCTGCCATCCGCCTGATGCCACACATCTGCCAAGTGCTCATTCTTTCACCCACCATCTTCAGCTGGTACTCGTATTGCCACCCACCTCCCCACTCTGTCACTGGGTCACTCTGTGGTCTCCTGATACCTCCAAACTATGTCACCTTGCTGCTGACACCTCCTCACTCTTACCGGGTCACTCTGTGGTCTCCTTAATGTTGCTGCCACCTCCACACTATGTCACCTTGCCACTTTGTGGTCTCCTGATGCTGCCATCTCCACATTGTCATTGTGCCACTCTGTGGCCTCCTGCTGATGTCACCACCTCCACACTCTGTCATGTTGCCACTCTGTGGCCTCCTGATGCTACCGCCACCTCCACAAACATTGTGCCACTCTGTGGCCTGCTGATGCTGCCGCCACCTCCACACTGTCATTGTACCACTCTGTAACCTCCTGATGCTGCCGCCACCTCCACACTTTGTCATTGTACCACTCTGTGGCCTCCTCCTGATGCTGCCGCCACCTCCACACTGTCATTGTACCACTCTGTGGCCTCCTCCTGATGCTGCCGCCACCTCCAGACTCTGTCATTGGGCCACTCTGTGGTCACCTCATGCTGCCCACACCTCACCACTATGTCATAGGGCCAGTCTGTGGACTTCTTATGCTCTTCCCACCCTCCCCATTTCATGACTGGGCCACTAGTTTGCCTTTCAGCCTGGCTAACATAATTTATTTGACCCTTCTGATCTTTTAGAATGAAAGAAAAATGAGACGCACAATGGATCCTGTCTGTGTAGAAGCTGGAAGGGCTATATTGGATCCACTCCAGTTTTTTGGGACATGGTTATGTCTCTTCCTTTAGGATTTTCTATTGATATTGCATTATGTGGATTTGTGGCTAATCCTGTGGCAGAAGGAATCTTATTACAGCTGTATGTGTAAAATAAGAGACCACACTACTAAATCATTTATTATCCAAGTGTTCAAATGATTTCATAAAAGAAGACACGGACACGATGAATAGAATCTAATACTTTTTATTCCTATCAATTATTCAATTTGTACTAATTTACCCATCCAGGACAATTTAAGATTTACTGCATAATAAGGTGTGAACCAGACGAAGGCGAAACATAACCCCCCTGTGGGGGGAAAAAATTCCTTCCTGACCCCAAGAATTGGCGATCGGCTAATCCCTGGTTCACTGCAGTGATGACCCTGGATGGGGGCCCTGACACATAAATATCTAGAACAGTCTATATTATACTATATCGTCTATATACTCTATCTTACCTAATATCTATATTATTATTATCCATATACAAGTTAACTAGAACTACTAAGTAATGTTTTTCTTTTTTTATAGTTTTTATTTCTAGGTTACATTTATGTTTCATATACTATATAATAATGAATACTGAATATTTTAGGCCTAGCTTATATCTGCATATGATATGTGACTTTAATACTAGGCCTAATGCACACAACTGTGTCCATTTTGCAGTCCGCAAATCCGCAAAATACAGATAAGGTCTGTGTGCCGTCCTCATATTTTTGCACACTCACTGACTTCAAAGAGTCTGTAGCAGGCATTTTACGGACATATTCTTTTTGCAGATAGCCATAAAGATGCTGAAACACACGGATGATCTGGATGCCGTAGTTCCCCCGCCGGTGTCTCAATAACCCGCCAAACAGATGGAACACATGTCTGGTGTATGTGTGGTATGCAGTGGGGTGATTTACAAGTAAGTAGTATCTGGTACAAAACCACTACAAGTAACTGTGATCATCACTCCTTTGCATAGCCATGAAGCGAGTCTATATAGGTGTAGGGCCCTAACTAATACATAAATAGTAGCAAAGCAAGTTTCACAATATCTATCTGAAGTACTCAAATAGATAAGTCCCCATGCACCAAACCATCTAATAGAGGCTATAAGCAAAAACTCACCCACAGGCACCTGCTAGAAAATCAAAACATACCCAAAGACATGATGGAGGGCAGAGACAATGGACACAGGGCAGACTGGAACCCCGACGTGCGTTTCGCCTCAGTTTCGTCAAACAAACTCGCCTTTCCACCCAAAATGTGGAGATACTGACCTTTGTCAAGATGAATTAGGCGTGGATCAGCCAGGATTTTCACTCACCAATGCCTGATGCATCAGACTAGATCATCCAGAGTGCCACATCAACACTTTGACAAAAGACACTAGTTTCTTCTGGCTACCTGCCTCAGCTACTATTCTGATGCTGCCATCCGCCTGATGCCACACATCTGCCAAGTGCTCATTCTTTCACCCACCATCTTCAGCTGGTACTCGTATTGCCACCCACCTCCCCACTCTGTCACTGGGTCACTCTGTGGTCTCCTGATACCTCCAAACTATGTCACCTTGCTGCTGACACCTCCTCACTCTTACCGGGTCACTCTGTGGTCTCCTTAATGTTGCTGCCACCTCCACACTATGTCACCTTGCCACTTTGTGGTCTCCTGATGCTGCCATCTCCACATTGTCATTGTGCCACTCTGTGGCCTCCTGCTGATGCCACCACCTCCACACTCTGTCATGTTGCCACTCTGTGGCCTCCTGATGCTACCGCCACCTCCACAAACATTGTGCCACTCTGTGGCCTGCTGATGCTGCCGCCACCTCCACACTGTCATTGTACCACTCTGTAACCTCCTGATGCTGCCGCCACCTCCACACTTTGTCATTGTACCACTCTGTGGCCTCCTCCTGATGCTGCCGCCACCTCCACACTGTCATTGTACCACTCTGTGGCCTCCTCCTGATGCTGCCGCCACCTCCAGACTCTGTCATTGGGCCACTCTGTGGTCACCTCATGCTGCCCACACCTCACCACTATGTCATAGGGCCAGTCTGTGGACTTCTTATGCTCTTCCCACCCTCCCCATTTCATGACTGGGCCACTAGTTTGCCTTTCAGCCTGGCTAACATAATTTATTTGACCCTTCTGATCTTTTAGAATGAAAGAAAAATGAGACGCACAATGGATCCTGTCTGTGTAGAAGCTGGAAGGGCTATATTGGATCCACTCCAGTTTTTTGGGACATGGTTATGTCTCTTCCTTTAGGATTTTCTATTGATATTGCATTATGTGGATTTGTGGCTAATCCTGTGGCAGAAGGAATCTTATTACAGCTGTATGTGTAAAATAAGAGACCACACTACTAAATCATTTATTATCCAAGTGTTCAAATGATTTCATAAAAGAAGACACGGACACGATGAATAGAATCTAATACTTTTTATTCCTATCAATTATTCAATTTGTACTAATTTACCCATCCAGGACAATTTAAGATTTACTGCATAATAAGGTGTGAACCAGACGAAGGCGAAACATAACCCCCCTGTGGGGGGAAAAAATTCCTTCCTGACCCCAAGAATTGGCGATCGGCTAATCCCTGGTTCACTGCAGTGATGACCCTGGATGGGGGCCCTGACACATAAATATCTAGAACAGTCTATATTATACTATATCGTCTATATACTCTATCTTACCTAATATCTATATTATTATTATCCATATACAAGTTAACTAGAACTACTAAGTAATGTTTTTCTTTTTTTATAGTTTTTATTTCTAGGTTACATTTATGTTTCATATACTATATAATAATGAATACTGAATATTTTAGGCCTAGCTTATATCTGCATATGATATGTGACTTTAATACTAGGCCTAATGCACACAACTGTGTCCATTTTGCAGTCCGCAAATCCGCAAAATACAGATAAGGTCTGTGTGCCGTCCTCATATTTTTGCACACTCACTGACTTCAAAGAGTCTGTAGCAGGCATTTTACGGACATATTCTTTTTGCAGATAGCCATAAAGATGCTGAAACACACGGATGATCTGTATGCTTTCAGCATCCGCAAGTCCGTTCTCCAAAAACATAGAATACGTCCTATACTTGGCCACAAAATGCGGACCACGGAGCCATTGTAGTCAATGGACCTACAAAAAATACAGATGCCACATGGACGGTATCCTTATTTTGCAGCTCTGCAATTTGTGGATGGCACAACAGATACAATCATGTGCATGAGGTCTTATTCATGAAACCACCACTGATCAGCTGTTTGAAGAGAAAGCAGCGCTTGAACGCTCGCCAGGAGTTGCCCCACCGATCTGATATTGATGATCTTCCCTGAGGATAGATTATAAATATTAAAAAAGCAGACAATCCCTTTAATTTATCTTGCATCTTTGTCTTATTTCTACCTTATTTCTATCTTATAATTATCAAGTATTGTCTATCCTTCTAGTATTCTATTGTTATCCTCCCACTGAATAAACATATTGGGGGTCATTTATAATTTGAGATCGTTTCATGTCACTTTTAAAGGGGTATTCCGGTAGGTAAGAGTTATCCCCTATCCATAGCTCTCTACTTGGCTATCTCCGCAACTGCCCTAGAAATTAATTAAACGG
This sequence comes from Bufo gargarizans, assembly GCF_014858855.1. NCBI lineage: Eukaryota > Metazoa > Chordata > Amphibia > Anura > Bufonidae > Bufo > Bufo gargarizans. The sequence goes on from NC_058084.1 coordinate 324,235,774, forward strand.
CCGCACACATTTGCCACCAGCCACTCCGGTCATTTTAGGATAGGGGATAACTTTTACCTACCGGAATACCTCTTTAAGGGTCTATTCACACGTCTGTTTTTTCTTTCCTGATCTGTTCCGTTTTTTGCTGAACAGATCTGGACCAGATCTGGACCCATTCATTTTCAATGGGTCCTGAAAAAAAATCAGACATTGTGCTGTCCGTTTTTTTTCAGGACCCATTGAAAATGAATGGGTCCAGATCTGGTCCAGATCTGTTCAGCAAAAAACGGAACAGATCAGGAAAGAAAAAACGGACGTGTGAATAGACCCTAAGTCTAGTTATAATTGTGGGGTTGCACCGAATTTATGAAATGGTGCAGTTTTCATATATTTGGTGCAAGTGTTATATGAAATACACCAGGGGCTGCCTGGCGTAGGATACGACTTTTCTCCATCATCCAGGTCTAATCTCACATTTCTTCTTTAAACATAGCCCACTTTGAAAAGTGCCGTGTCTCCAACATCTAACAGAAATGTCACAAAAAAGTCACAATTGGCATGTTGTGTGACATTTGTAGACCAAAAACCTGACGTATCTGGTTGGATAAATGACCCCCACTGATTACTATTGAGAAATAGATTTGCCTGAATGAACTTTTAAAACTGCAATTTATAAAAAAATAAAAAAAATAAAAAATAAATTAGAAATCAGCTGACCACTAGGAATTCTCCCTGAATCAGGCACCAGATAGGAGCGGCGGATTTCGATGTTACTATCCCTACTTCTGGATTATGATAACCTCCCTCCAACAGGAGCTGATGCTTAGGAGAATTCTTCAGAGACGTTTTTGCACCGTTGTCGGCCTCTATCTGGTTTTACATCTGTGTTTTTCCTGGTGCAGAAATGCGTGAGCGGGTTTATGTCACAACCAGCCTGACTAGCTTTATTATAGATTTTGTATCATGTGAATAGACCTTGGGGCAGGTTACCATTACCTGGCGGTAGGGCCAGTAACAGTGCTCGGTCTACCTCTCCGCTGTCTTCTGCCTCTCCTATCTAGTGTCTGATTCACAGAGAATTGTCAGCGGTCAATTCAGCCCTAGGTTTTATAGGATTTAAAAGAAGGGTTTTAAATATTAATTCGGGCAGGTCTATTTCTATCTTCTGAATATATTAATCTCATTTAATAATTTAAATAACACATATATATTATCTTATTTAATGTACTTAAATCCTATCTCTTTATGTTGTTATAGCTACTATTAATCTACTATTTTGTATCTATCTTACATTCTACACATATATATCCCAAGTGAAAAGTGGTTTCCAGGGAGATTTTTGAAAAACTGTGTCAGAAAATGTTAAAACACCAAAGAATCATTACTCGTCTACACTGCCACGGCGTACTGCCGATTGGCTGAATGGGCCTTTCCTAGCATTTCTAGTGTGGAACTGGCACAGGACAGTGGGCACCAAAGCAGAGGCAGAATGGCAGCTGTTATGGATTGTAAGTAAAGATTCACTATTTTAACATCTTCTGGCCTTTTTATTCATCTGCTCAGAAAGCACCTTTAAAATAATGTTTCAGTTTTTTTTTTTTTGTTTTAAAACTAAACCTACCTTACCTATGAAAGAAGAAAACTGGTTATCAGATATAATACTATATGAAGTAAAACCCATCACTCTACAGATGAAAGAAAGTAATCCTGGTCTTTGCCCTTATAATCCCTATTGGAGGGCAGGACCTGGTGCAAGATGTTGTTTCCTTCATCTACATCTAAAGATGTTAACAATAAGAAAGACTCCCCTACACTGATCCCTGCCCCTTCTCTGGTGCCCGCAGCTCTGCAGTTCTTGTCTGCTAAGCCAATCACTGTCCCTGGGGTTGACCCGCTTCACCCCTTGATTGGCTGAGCTGGCATCTCCTAGAGCTTCAGATGTGCTGAGCGGGGACAAGGACTGCAGAGCAGTGGGGACCAAAACTGCAGCGAAATGGCAGCTGAGGTGGATTGGTGGAAGTAAGTTAAAATTCTTTATTATTTTAAACATCTTGTGCCTTTTTTTCTTTATCTATGAGAGAAACCACATTTTTGAAAATGTTTAGCTAAACTTGCTTAAGGCTATTTTCGCACTCACGTTTTGGGCGGATCCGTCATGGATCTGCAAAAATGAATCCGTTACAATAATACAACCGCATGCATCCATCATGAACGGATCCGTTTTTATCATCTGTAACATAGCCAAGAAAGTCAATGGGAGACTGATCCGTTTTCTATTGGGACAGATTGTGTCAGAGAAAACGGATCTATCCCCATTGACTTACATTGTGTGCCAGGACAGATCCGTTTGGCTCCGCTTTGTCAGGCAGACAGCAAAACGCTACAGCGTTTTGGTGTCCGCCTCTAGAGCGGAATGGAAACTGACCGGAGGAAAACTGATTCATTCTGAGCGGATCCTTTTCGATTCAGAATGCATTAGGGCAAAACTGATCCGTTGGTCCTGAACGGACCTCACAAAGGGAAAGCCAAAACGCGAGTGTGAAAGTAGCTTTAACTCAAAAAGGAGAAAAAGCATTATATAACATATATGTATAATCATATTAAATAGAACCTAGTGCAAGATATATCTCCTTAACCTGTTTATTTTCTAAAGAGGTTAAAAATAACAACGGACCATTACTCACCACCAATCCCCTGCCACTGCTCTGGTGGCCACGGCTTTGAGTGCCTTATACCAGCTTAACAGCCTAGAAATGCTAGGAATGGTCGGCTAGGCCTATGACTTGCCTTAGGGGGTGACCTGCCTTATCCTATGGTTGACTGAATGGACCTCTTCTAGCATTTCCGGCGTGTAAAGCTGGGACAGGAAATGTGGAGCGCTGAGGACGGAAGCAGGGATGGAATGGCGGCTGTATTAGATCCGGCATGTAGCGTTTTTGTTATTTTTAACATTTTCTGGTCTATTATAAATATATATTCTGAATACTACTCTAAAGGGGCTCTGCAGTTTTTCTTTCTGATGATCTGTCCTCTGGATAGATCATCAGCATCTGATTGACGGGGTCCGACACCGATATGCTGTTTCAGAAGACAGTAGCGCTGTGGCCTCCACGCTGTTTACCGTAGGCCCAGTGAGTTCATGACTGATATCACTGGCCTGGGCGCAGCTAAGCTCCATTCAAGTGACCAGGGCTCAGCCGCGCACAGGCCGGTGATACTAGTCGTGACATCACTGGACCTGCGGTAAACAGCGAGAAGGCCGTGGCGCTACTGGAGAGTGGCTGCCGTCTCTAACCACTGATCACCCTGCACTAGGTGTTATTTAACCATAGGATAGATCATCAGAAAGAAAAAGCTGCAGAACCCCTTTAAGATTACACTTCCTCTTTTAAACTAAACTTACTTTACCTCTATAAAGACAAAAGGGTTATATAAACTATATTAAATACAATCTATGACTCTGTTAATGAAAGATATCATCCTGGTCCTTGTCCTTCTCATTATCTGTCTCAGTGGAAGGCAGGACTTGGTGCAAGATGTTTCTTCATCCTCTTCTTGGTCTTCATGTCCCTCTTCTCTGTCTCCTTCATTTTCCACTTCACTTTCTTCCTCATCACTTTCTTCTCCAATTTCTTCTTGCTCTTCATCCTCTTCTCCTTCCTCGTCTTCTTCATCTCCTCCTTCATATCCTTCATCACTTCCTTCTCCTTCTTCTCCAATTTCTTCTGTATCATCTTCTGATTCTTCATCTACTTCTTCATCTGAATCATATCCTTCTTCATCATCCTCTTCCTCTGTGTATGATTCCAGTGAAAGATGTTCCTATAAACACAATTACAGCAGATGAAATACTGTAAGATCTACCTCATGCTTTTCTGCTTAAAGAATGTCTTGTCATGTGCAAGGTAACTGCCATCTTGACAACGGCCTCAGGAAAATGATTGCCATCTATGTACCTTTCCTATATAATAATGTATACATAATAAATAACTCTTATTCATCCTATGGATTATTGTATAGGATATTACTATATCAATTACATTCATTTCCCCAGTGTATAAGACAATGGAGGGTGAAATACAGATCTATATTAAAATATTGGCACATTTTCAATGATCCCTAACGCGACATTTCACATCACTTACTTCATCCAAGGAGATCCTTATGCCATCGTCCAGCTTCATGAAGATGGTCTACAATATAACAGGTAAGAATGAGCTCCTCTCTCACTGTTATTACCTACATTCTTCAGGAATACTTTACAATGTAGAGAAATAGAGGCTCTTACCCCGTCCTCAGAATCCTCCTTGCCGTCTTCATCCTTATTGACAGAAAAAAAGATAAAACAGACCGTGAATAACGGTATATATTACATTTTCCGGGGGGTTCAAGTCTTTTTCAATATTTTTCTACAGTGAGAAATATGATAATCGGCTTATTTCTGAGTTCTTCTGTATACAATTATGGCGTCTTAAAGGGCCTATGAAAGTATTCTAATGGGGGGCCCAATCATTGCTTCAGTCTATTAGTCAGGATGTGGTGTCATAAAAAGGGGCAGTTGTCTGGAGGAATCTATGAATGGTGAATTATTAGGATGGTGTGTGACTCCAAAGAGCACCTAGTGTGAAGAACAAATTATGAGACAGCGGATGCTGTAAGACCCACTTCATGATTAGCTAGTCATAGGAGAAAATGGCCCCTGAACATAGCTATAGAGATCAGACAACCCCCATCATTAGCTCCATGTCTGTCCATTTTCTGTGTTTGGTAATGAAGATCATCCATTTTCTAGTGACTATGGCTGAACTACTATACCAGGCACATCCCATGGACCCAGGCGGCACTGTTATTTTTTTGGGGGAAACAAAACTGAATATTTTAATCCAATTAGGGAAAATTGTATTGACTTTTTGGTGCATAGAAAGACTCAATGCATATATTTTGCTTTAAAATAATGATTTGTAACATCACTTACATAGCATTCAAGCATCTTCAGTCCGTCTTCTCTTCTCTGTCAAAATATGATTGAATATTGTAAATAAAAAAATATAAAATATGTTATTGGGAACTTAGGGATGAAAATGATTTGGCTGTGAAGGAATAGACTTACTTTTTTGGAGGAGGGGAGGTGGGTTTCTACTTATTTGATACATTGCTACCATGTAAGAAATGCGCACATATAGTGTACTACCTTCCCCTAGAATACTGTAACGGTCTGTGCCGCTCACTGACACAGTTTTGCACACCCACTGATGTAAGACTATTTATTTCCATAGATCTTGGGTATAGCAGAGATATCCACAGAAACATTAGACAACCCATCAAAACTTGCAAAATTTGTGATAAATAAAAATCTAACATCTATGGCCTTTAGATATACAATATACTGGAACAAATATGATTACAGTATGTACTGATATCACTTACTTCTTCCTCAAACATCCGCAGCATCTCTCTCATGTCCTCCATAGCAGTGACCTAGAACACGGCATATTCTACTTAGTGATGAATTATATCTATAAACTATAGAAATAACATATTTCCTAATTACTTATCAAATGTGAGTTCTCTCAGTAATAATCTAGATGTTAAAGCCTGAATGATTTTTATAGGGCGGCTAAGGGTATGTTCAAATTTGAGCCTTTAATATTGGATACTATGTAGTGGAAAGCTTATCAAAAATTCCAAATCGGTTAGAATTGGAAAAAAATCCACTCTGCAACAGTTTTATGAGTTTGCATCCTAAGGTTCAAGGCAATCACAGAAAACAAACGGCTTCTCCGATCTTCATGCAGGGAAGCCGTTCAGACCTCAGGAGTGCAGCACAATTGATCACAGCATCTGAGAGGATAAATATCTGTGATCACAGAGTGTCCGCTGCTTAAATCAGCAGAAACCCACTGGATAAAATGCCCACTTATCCTTGCGAGGCGGTACCATATTCAAAGATGTGACTTTTGATGTACATGTATGGTGGTGGTCGGGAAGGGGTTAAGCCCATAGAACCCCTTTATATAAAGTATTAATAAGACTAGAAGGTTTTATTAAAAAAAAAAAAAAATGTTTTTAGACCTTAATATATTACTTCTTTATTCGTATCTGAAGGAGAAATGAAAATGAACACAAACGTGGCAATTACCTCGTCCTCTTCAAAGGAATCCATGCTGTTGTCCATCTACATACAAGTAAAGTGCAATGTAACAAGATGTTATAGAGCGTTAAATACAGGGATCTGGATATATTATATATAGGACAAATAGCAGTTTAAGGCCACTTTCACATAGTCAGTATTAGCTCAGTATTTTCAATCAAACATACAAAGACAAAGAATAATGGAAACATCTTCTTCCGTGTTTCGGAGCCGCTCCGGATTTTACCTTACAAATACTGACACAAAATACTGATGAAAATATGTCCATGTGAACTTCCTGATATATTTTCTGTATCAGATCGTCATGGATTTCTGCTGCAGACTGCCAATGGACAAGAAGAATGCGAGCCCCTTGCCCTCGCTCATCACCTAACACCTTTATGTATTTCTAAGAATCTTCCAGAAGCTCTAAGCTGTGACAGTCATTACTACCTGCAGTCTAATAGACAGCAGGACGCTGCTATTAAGGTAACGGGGCCCCTTGTTGTAAAGCTCCTGTGAATCAGGTTGAACCTTGAGGGTTTATTTCCAGTATAACAACCAGGACTCATTTTAACCCTTATCAGGAAATAGTAAAGGTTCTCCTTCAATAACTGCTCTTGAATCCACGAGGAATTGATGTAAAAAATACATAGAAAATTTGTAAAACGTGCATTGTACAAAAAAAATCAATTATTTGCTGAAAATGTAATATTTCATTAAGTCCTCTCCAAACCCAATGGTATTAATTCATTTTTGGCTTAATTTTGGGAAAAATCATGTTAAAATGGCATATTTTTGTGATCACAGACATTGCCTGGCGGTGTCTGCTATTTCATACAGTAGAAACCCATCGGCCGGGCCCCTCAGAGAGAATATACTGCTGCTTTTCCCTGTACACAGATGGAAACATCCAGTGTCAGGGGAAGGGGAGGAGCCAATGGCAGGCGGGGAAAGGGAGGAGCCTCCCTAGCATCGCGGGTGACTAGGTCTGGAGAAGACTTAAAGGGATATTACATTTTCAGCAAATAGATGGAGCTGTATGATGAGCTATTGGAGGGAGGCTCATAATGTGCTCTTATATATGTACTTTCTACAGCAGAAGTCCATGATCCAGACTAGAGGTTTTTATATAAAAATGAATTTTCCAGACATTAATATATTAACCCTTTATTTGTATATAAATAGAAATGAAAGTAAAGAAAACATGACAATTACCTCGTCCTCCTCAAAGAAATCCATGCTACTGTCTCTGTCCATCTACATATAAGTTGAATGAAATGTAACAAGATGTTAAAGAGTTAAATACAGTGATATGAATATGGTATATAGGCCAAATAGCAGATTAAGGGTCCATTCACACGTCCGTTGTTTCTTTCCTGATCTGTTCCGTTTTTTGCGGAACAGATCAGGACCAGATCTGGACCCATTCATTTTCAATGGGTCCTGAAAAAAATCGGACAACACAATGTGTGCTGTCTGTTTCCGTTGTTCCGTTCCGCATGTCCAATTAAATATAAAACTTGTCCTATTCTTTTCCGCAAAAATCGGATCCTGGTACAATACAAAGTAAATGGTTGCGCAAAAAACGGATGACATTCGTATGTCATTACGTATGTCATCCGTTTTATGCGGAATCCGTTCCTGGAAATTAAATCCTGCCCACAGAAATCACTTATTAACTTTATTTTTTTTTTCAAAGAAATCCAAACAACTTTATTTGCTTTGTGAAATTTATACATGTTTCCGTTTTTTGCGGATCCGAAAAAAACGGATGACATGCAAAAAACGGATGACATACGGATGACATACGGAAATATTTTCATGAACAACGGATCCGCAAAAAACGGACCGAAATTCGGGATATAGAAAAAATACTGACGTGTGAATGTAGCCTAAGGCCACTTTCACACGGTCAGTATTTGCTCCGTATTTTACATCAGTATTTATAAGCTAAAACCAATAATGAACATACAAAGTAAAAGACTAATGGAAAGGTCTTCTTCCATGTTTGGGACTCGTCATCAAAAATACTGACACAAAATATGTCGATGTGAACTTTCTAATATATTTTCTGTATCAGATTATCATGGATTTCTGCTGTAGAAAGGACATGTATGAGAGCAAATTATGAGCCTCCCTCCAATAGCTTATCATTATTTGCTGAAAATGTAATATCCCTTTAAGTCTTCTCCAGACCTAGTGCTATTCATTTATTTTTTTCTTAAAATTGCATAAATTTGTGAATTCACAACATTTTGGTATCATAGCTACTCCATGCAATAAAACTGCTATATGTGGTCTAATTCCTATAGCGCCAATAAAAACTTCAAAAACCTAATACTAATAGATGAGACTTTTATTGATGTGCGGCACAGAAGTACTTGGGATCCTATAACTGCTTTTTAGTATTTTATATATCATTACTGCCAGGTCTGAACGAACCAGAATAACGGAACATTCCTGCTTCTGACTAGAGATGAGCGAATCGATTATACCGGATCTAATTCTCTTATCAGCAGGGCTTCTTAATACGTGTCCATAGGTGAACAAGATTGATAGGGCCGGATATTTGGCCTGGCAGTGAGAATTGCTTGTTTGCGCTGCTGCTCCGATTAGCAGAGTGAGGGCACAAGCAAGAAATTGTCAGGACCGGGCTAAATGTCCAGCTCTGCCAATCTAGCGGCAGGTGGGCACTTCTTCACATGCAGTGACAGCCCCTCACAGGTGATGAATCGCTGCTGATAAGACAGATACTGTATATTACAAGCGATTCTCTAGTCTACACTTTCTGACCCTCAGATAGGGGCTATTTGGCGACTTAAATTGACCCCTATTTGACAATTAAAGGCGTTGTCCAGGTTCATAGCTGAACCCGGTCTTAACCACATCTTCACTCATTTAGCCTGTATGAGTGGAGCGTTGGACCGTTTCTTGCTCCGATGCTCCCCCTTGCCTTGCGCTGCATCGCGCAGGGCCAGGTCTGTTTTGTTTGCACCCCACTGTTCTAGGCGGAGACTTCTGCCTAGCAGTGATCCCGGTGAGGTCACCGGCACAAATGGGCAGTCTATATATCGCTACCCTAGGCTCTAAAACAGCCAAGGGCAGCGCTATAAGACGGCCACTTTGTGCCGGTGACATCGCGGGGATCTCTCAGGCTCCACTCATACAGGCTAAGTGAGAGAAGATAAGATTCTATCCTGGGGCAGCTTTGTACCCAGACAACCACTTTAATGTCAGATGCTTCCCCCTAGAAGTAAAGGCGGAGGGGGCTCTGCTTACTCACTGCTCTCCCTTTGAAGTATAAGACGTTTGGCCGCAGTCACATAGCGCAGATTTAATCACTATTCTGTGTCCATATTTTTGGGCCAAAAGATTTATGATAAGATTTTCTTATGGATACAAACTAGTGATGAAATCTCTACTGTGTGACAGAGATCTCATGGGAAGAGCTGAGTTCCCAGCACTTGACTGTCTTGAGTGTGCGCTCTCCATTAAAGTGTATGGCAGTTACAGAAAGAGACAGTCTTGTAATAGGTGAGAGTCCCAGAGGTGGCGCCTGCAGCAATAAGGGGCACATAGATATCCCATAAATGTGTGAGCCTGGAATACCCTGTGAGATCCTGCCCAGTGTGTAGCCGTTACTGGTCTCCCAGATAACAGATACAGCTCTGCTATGTGTATGCAGTGTTCATGGCCGACTTTTCAGAATGAGCAGATTTCCCATTACATTCTCATAGACACCTAAGTCTCACATGAGGGTCAGGGTTAGAGGATGATGGGAGCAGATTGGGGTAGAAACCTGTAAAGGTGCCTGTGGGCTCAACAGACGCTCCTCGCTCGGTCGGGAAATCAGCAGTTTCTGCAGAATCTCCAGAAAAGGGCAGTTGATATTCAAATCAAACTGTGCATGTGCCAGCAGTGACCAATCATATGCCAGCTGCCAATCATATGCCAGTCCCATGACCTCTGACCTCCAGCCAGCTGCACTTCATACTGTAAACTGGCAATACCTATAATGCCATCTGACATGAAGGAATCAATCAGATGAAATATCACATATAGCAATGGCCTGTTCTCACCAGTCTGCCCAGTATGAAATGGATGCCTTCATAAATACCTTTCACCATTGATCCTTCTGTCTGTAGTAAAGTGACGCTATGACCAGAAAGTGATATACGGTATTTATCCGCTTTGTACTGGTCAGAAGGTCATTTCCTCCTCCCCATTATACAGACTGATAAAGGATGGCAGTTTTCATACTGAGCACTACAGGGCTGTATTATACACATACCCACCAGGGAAGGATTCTAGATATAAGAGTAGTACTACAGTAGTGGTGATGTAGGAGAAGTAGTAGAGGACACTTACAGTGTACTGTAGGTAGAAGTAGTGAAATGAGAGTTGTAGTAGTGATGATGGGTGGTGACATAGAAGAAGTAATATAGAGACAGGTTACTATAAAGTGTGACAATACTTCTGGACTGTTCCTATAAGTAAACTGCACATAGAAGTAATATCACTCATCTCAGAATAAAAGGAAAGAAAGACATTGCTCTGATAATAGACGGCACATGTAATACCAGTAGTCCAGGGATTGGATAAGTCGCGCTCAATAGTCTCAGTATTGAACTAGTCCAGAAGAAGAAGAGAAATTCATTGGTAAAATGTATTGTCCTTTTTTATTTGGTTCAATTAACCTTAAAGGTTATGGGCACATATAGGGCATTTTTTTTTAAATAATTTTATTCTTCTATTTTTCTGCTAAAGATATATATATATATTTTTAATTTTAAATATTTTCAACAGTTTTACCTGTATAACTTTTACTCTCAGTGCATCTGTAGGCCTGCCAGCTTTAGAGGGGGACAATGGCCCAATGCCCCCGACCCAAAATGGGACCCTAGGGCCAGGATGACAGGGCACATCTTTAGTTCACCTAATAAGCACTTCTTTTGTGGAAGCATTCATTAGTGCAGGATGCCCAGGGAGCAATGAGTATGGCATCACAACTGCTCCACAGGCCTTACCTTCCCTGGGATCCAGCGGTACACTATGTCCTGACAGTGTACAGCATTAGGACACAGCGTGCTATGGCCTGACAGTGTGCAATGTCAGGTCACACTGCAGCCTGGGTCCTGGAGCAAGAGAGCATCTGACTAGGAACTAAGGCACCTGGAGCACAAGAGGAAGGGTTTTCTTTGTTCTGGTCTGAGGTCTGTATTTAGAGGATGGTAGGGTGGGGGTTATAGGGGGCACAAGGGTCAGACCTGGGTTCTGAATGAAACTGAGGTCAGATCTAGGGTTCTGTATACATATGGGGTTCAGATCTGGGGTCTGAATGAACTAGGGGGTCAGATCCAGGGTCTGTATTCGTTTGGCAGGAGGGTGAGGAATTGATCTGGGGTCCATATAAAGTTGGGAGTTGATCTGAGACCTGTATACATTTGGGGGCTGCTTTAGGAGCTTATTACAGGTCTTATGAATTTGGGGGCTGATTTTAGGTCTGAATGAATTTGGGGGTGATTTGAGTTCTAAGGGGTCTAATCAGGGTCTGTATAAATTTGTAGGCTGCTCTGGGATCTGTATTCATTTTGGGGTTTGATCTGGAGGTCTTTAATTTTGGGGTCTAGAGGACTTTCTTAATGTTTAAGTCTGTTTGGAGGTCTTTAAAATTCTTGGGGTCTATGGGTCTGTATTCATTTTGGAGTCTAATCTGGTGTATATTTCAATTTTATATCTGGTCTGGGGGTCTGTGTTAGGCAGGGGTTGTCCAGCGATGCCAATTTTATTTTTGAAGACTGATTAAAAAAATAATCACAAAGTAATAAGAGTAGTGATACCTTTCTGATTTTCTAATTCACTTTCCTTTAGTTACTTCATGTGTCCTCACTGGTCTCTGTACGTCTAAGTCCTGCTCAACTCGGACATGTGACCGTTGCAGCAAGTGGTTGAGAAGTGAGCGGCGGGGGATCTATAAGTTATCACAACTTTTATTTTTACTTTCTAAGCAGTTTTTAAAACACTACATGGCTGGACAACCCCATTTATTTAGAGTTTTGACCTGGGGTAGAAGCTACAGGATGACAGTGTTAAAAGGGGGCATCTGGATAGAGGTTTCTTCATGTAACCTAATCTCTTGGATCCTAATATAAAATCTCCAACAGGTCGCATCTACAATATGCCATTTAATAATACTGATGTCTTCTTCTATGGCAGAGGGGGTTGCACACCCCTGGACAAAGATGTCTGTACAGTAAACTCTACAGTCTTCAGGAGAAATCATCATGATGGTCTGGACCTAAAGGAGAAGAAAAAGGAAAGTAAATAACTCAAATCAGTGGAGAGGTCACCTGTGAGTATATTGTATAGTGTATATACAGTATATATCTATATATCTTTCTACTTGTTTGTATTATATATTGATATATACTGTACCTGTGCAAACTACATGTTGGTATATACTGATTTATTGACTATGGCTCCCTGCCTGACATTCTCTTTATAATATCCTTTTCAGGCAGAAACACTAATCTATTTTTGTCTATACTTGTCTATTTTTGTCTATACTTGTCTATACTTGATGATAGCGCTGAAAACAGAAAACAAAAAAATCTTTTCTGAAGGTCTCAATTAAAATACTTATATGAAGTGGGCCTTGTATAGAGGTATCATTGGTAATTGCTTTTGTACAGTGTTCTTTAACTCTAATACTGTCCCCAATGCTAATACTACACCATACTGACCCCTAACCCTAATACTGACACCTAACCCGACCGTATGTTTTGCGGTCCGCAAATTGCGGATCTGCAAAACGCGCATACCGGCCATGTGCGATTCGCATATTGTGGAACACACACAGCAAGGACTATTCTTGTCTGCAATTGCGGACAAGAATAGGAATTACTCTATATTTTTGGGGGGCTGAGGAACGGAACTATGCGCTGTCCGCATCTTTTCCGCAATTAGACTAAGTGAACCAAATCCTACGTCCGTACTAGTGCCGGATACGCTGTACGCCACATGTGTGGCTTCTCTCTTAGCCTTCTTTTTCTTACATATGTGGCTCATCGTATCTCCTGATGAGGTATCCGCAATAAGGGACACACGAAACGCGTTGAGTAGGATTTGGTTCATTTAGGCTAGTTGCTGTACTTATGTCCCCACATGTATTACTGGTCCTGGCAAGAATTACTCTCCTGCTTTATAGAATAGGATCGTGCACCTGGTGGTCTATATACAAAGTATCTGTGTTACACTCTGAATGAGAAGAGCTATCTGTAACGGACCGTTTCAGCAGAAATCCATTTAGGCGATATGCCCCTTTCTGAGAGACAGGCACAGCTACTGCAGAACACCAAACTCCCGAACTGGATACAAAATAGTACTCCAAACTGGAACCTCGCGAATAGCTGCTAGCAGACGAATAGGAAAAGCATATAATCAGCTTACACTCCTGGCAATCAGTCTCTAACAGCATACAGGGAATCCCCCCAATAACGAGACAAGGCTCCGTGTTGAGGGTCAAGCAGTGGTCTGACTGTACTTCAAGTACAGCCTCTTTTATTCATAAAAAACAAACATAGTACTGCCCACAGGGTTTTGAAATCCAACCAATCAATATCTTACAACACACACAATGCAAGTACAGCAACCAATCGTTCACGCCCCCAAGAGGACCAGAAGGGAGACTGCGACACAGAACAGATACAACACATCCCCACAATGCATCATGGTATCCTCCTCTCTGTCCTGGAGACAACCAAAGAGCAATCCAATTATCTCTCAGGACAAAGGGAAATCGCCAATACACATGTGGAGACAACAGGACAGACATCACCATTTAAACACACAATGGGACAATGGCACAATGGGACAATGGAACACACCCAGCATTTTCCTCCCCTCTGTCTATCCACCCGACTGTCTCACAAGCTGACAAGTTACACAAACATATATACGCTTGGTTCTTTAAAGTGGTATACCCATATGCCCTAACATCATACGTACAGGAATTACCGTATATAGTGGCTGGGTTTGCCACAGGGCCATAATCCCGAGGCAAGAGGCTTTTAAACAGGCCTCTCCAAAACCCAGTGGCGAGGTTGGTTTCGCCACACTATCACTTTTGGATTCTTTGTAATCCGCGAGTGCCTCAGACAATCCGTACTTTATCTTAGGACACTGCTAAAGTCAGGCTGGATTTCTTTCAGAGATCAGATATTTCATGATTAAACAGAGAACCTTTTAATCTGGGCTCTCTCAGTAATATCACATATTGAGACTGAGCCTGGGGGTGTAGCTCTGCTAGTAATGCACCAATATCCATAGTCTGCATTACGGATAGACCTGGTGTCCTCACACGGGATTATCTCTTATATGGAACCCAGTATGTGTGGATACTAACTCCTGTACTTTTATCCTTGGCTCCTCTCTTAGGGTTTAGCCCAATTTTTATTTATATTGTTGATTATTAAAAACTTTTTTGTTTTTGCTATTAACCATCCAAGTATTGAAATTGGAAAATATATTATAATACTGGTAAGGAAACTTCAGTTTTGTTTTCGCGTGAGCTAATACTACGTCTATTCCAAATACTGGCCGCTTACTCTAATGCTATGCCTAACGCTAATATTGGCCCCTAACCCTAATTCTGACCACTTACCCCAATACTGCCCCTTGTTCTAATACTGTCTGTAATCCTAATACTATATCTAACCGTAATACTGGCCCTAATACTAATCCAAAACTGACCACAACCTTAACTACAATCCAAAATACCTCACGTACCTCACAAGTGACCATAATATATGACTGTCCACACATATCTGTACCCACTGCATCTTTTATACCTCAGCAACATGTAACCAGTGAGGTCACACCTTCTGTTACCCCCTTCATTCTAGCTTCTACATTATAATGCAGTGTGTGTATGCTTTATTCAGGGGGCACATATATGAGGCACTATACATAAGGGGCACATATAGGAGGCACTATACATGAAGGGAGTACATATATGAGGCACTATACATAAGGGGCACATATAGAAGGCACTATACATAAGGGGCACATATAAGAGGCACTATACATGAAGGGAGTACATATAAGAGTCACTATACATAACGGGGCACATATAAGAGGCACTATACATGAGGGGGCACATATAAGAGGCACTATACATAAAGGGGGCACATAGAGGAGGAACTATACATAAAGAGGCACATATAAGAGGCACTATGCATGAATGGAGCACATATAAAAGTCACTATACATGAAGGGGGCATATATAAGAGGCACTATACATGAAAGGAGCACATATAGGAGGCACTATACATAAAGAGGCACATATAAGAGGCACTATACATGAATGGAGCACATATAAAAGTCACTATACATGAAGGGGGCATATATAAGAGGCACTATACATGAAAGAAGCACGTATAGGAGGCACTATACATAAAGAGGCACATATATGTGCTCCCTTCATGTATAGAGATTCTTATATGTGCCTCTTTATGTATAGTGCCTCCTATACGTGCTCCTTTCATGTATAGTGCCTCTTATATATGCCCCCTTCATGTATAGTGACTTTTATATGTGCTCCATTCATGTATAGTGCCTCTTATATGTGCCTCTTTATGTATAGTTCCTCCTCTATGTGCCCCCTTTATGTATAGTGCCTCTTATATGTGCCCCCTCATGTATAGTGCCTCTTATATGTGCCCCGTTATGTATAGTGACTCTTATATGTACTCCCTTCATGTATAGTGCCTCTTATATGTGCCCCTTATGTATAGTGCCTTCTATATGTGTCCCTTATGTATAGTGCCTCATATATGTACTCCCTTCATGTATAGTGCCTCCTATATGTGCCCCTTATGTATAGTGCCTCTTATATGTGCTCCCTTCATGTATAGAGATTCTTATAAGAGGCACTATACATGAAGGGAGCACGTATAGGAGGCACTATACATAAAGAGGCACATATAAGAATCACTATACATGAAGGGGGCACATATAAGAGGCACTATACATAAAGGGGTACATTAAAGTGGCACTATTCGTAAAGGGGCACATATAAGAGGCACTATACATGAAGGGGCACATATAAGAGGCACTGTATATGAAGGGAGGACATATAAGAGGCGCTATACATAAAGGGAACACATATAAGAAGCACTATACGTGAAGGGGGCACATATAAGAGGCACTATACATAAAGGGGCACATATAAGAGGCACTATACATAAAGGGGCACATATAAGAGGCACTATACATGAAGGGGCACATATAGAAGCTCTATACGTGAAGAGGGCACATATAAGAGGCACTGTACCTGAAGGTAACACATATAAGAGGCACTATATATGAAGGGGCACATATAAGAGGCACTATACATGAAGGGAACACATATAAGAAGCACTATACGTGAAGGGGCACATATAAGAGGCACTATATATGAAAGGGCACATATAAGAGGTGCTATAAATAGAATGGGCACATGTAAGTGGCACTATTTATAAGGGGCATGGCTCAGAATATGGCACTAGCATTAGGTGCACTTTGTGAGGCACTATAAACAGAGGGCACAGGGTATATGACATTATATACAGAGGGCACAGAGCTAGTGGCACTATATACAGAGGGCACAGAGCATGTGGTACTGTAAAAAGAAGGCATAGAGCATATGTCACTGTATAAAGAGGGCACAGAGCATGTGGCACTGCATAAAGAGGGCGCAGAGCATGAGGCACTACATACAGAGGGCACAGAGCATTGGGTGCTATAAACAGAGGGAGCAGAGCATGTGTAAGAGGCAGCCCTGATCATCCAGCAACATTTCCAACACATATATATATATAGCAGACTGTCATGTTTCCCTCCAGCCACCAGAGGCCACTGTGGCTGAGTAGGACAGTGAGAGGAGTTGTTTCCAGAGGACAAGGAGTTAAGTGTTTTTCCCGGGCTGAGCAGAGAGCCTGGGCTGAAGGTGTCTGAGTACACAGGAAGAAGGACGCTGTGCACTGAGAGGGAGATCCACAGGGAAGATTAGAGTGATTGCTCCCTGCCTGCTGACACAGTATCTGGGACATTAGAGTGTGTTTGCTCTCTGACTGAGCTGATGTGTCCTGGTGTAGAAGAGAGACTGCTGTAGTGTGAGGCACTTACCAGAGGAACTGTGAGTGAATTCCAGGCCCTGCCTGATTACACGTCCAGAGCTGCTGATTATCTCTAACCAGAGTTACAGAGACTACAAAGAGAGGCCAGAGCTGAGCCACGCTGAAGCAAGCAAGCAAGCAAGCAAGCAACCAGATCGGGACCCAGACTGTACCTGCCTGCATGTGCGGACACCGAACTGTGAGTGCACTGATGCTAACCTGAGCTAGGGCATAGTGGAATAGGATTTAGTTTAGTGCACCGTAGAGGTGCACCCCGGGTAGCGGGGACAGATAGGACTACCTAGAAGAGAGTAGCCTGCTATTGTCTGTACTTGTGTTTGTGATTCATTTGTGTTCTTTATGCAAATTTCCATTATCTTTATTGTGAATTCCCAAGCTGTTCATATTGTAAATCTGCTTCTCCGGCAGTTAGAGTTCTCTTTTAATAAAGCCGGTTTCTACTTCAGCCTCCTTGTCTGCTGCACTGTACTTGAGTCCTGCTCTACGGTCTCTTCCTCTGCTGACAGTTACACATGCGTCACTATATACAGAAGGCATAGAGTATGTGGCACTATATACAGAGGGCAAAGAGTATGTGGCACTATATACAGAGGGCACAGAGCATGAGGCACTACATACAGAGGGCACAGAGCATGTGGTGCTATAAACAGAGGGCACAGAGCATGCAGCACTATATACAGAAGGCATAGAGCATGTGGCACTATATACAGAGGGCAAAGAGTATGTGGCACTATATACAGAGGGCACAGAGTGTGTGGCATTATACAGAGGGCACAGAACATGTGGCACTATATACAGAGGGCACAGAGCATGCAGCACTATATACAGAGTAGGTGGCACGATATACAAAGGGCATAGAGTGTGTTGCACTATATACAGAGGGCGCAGAGTGTGTGGCATCACCATTGGGTGCCCTGTGTATGGCACTAATGCTGTGTTTGTGATAGAGGAGTTTGTGTTAGTATACAGGGTGCCAATGTGTTAAAGAGAGAGGCTGAAGAGATCTTCTCGGCAAAATCTGCAGAGCAGAATTGTGGCCGGGAGATGCCATCATGGTGGCCTGAACCAAATGGAGTAGAACTCATGCGGAGACGTCACCTGTAAGTCACTAAATGGAAATAATTATTCTGCTACTGACTATGTATGATGAGTGCTGTAGTCACCTGGATGATCTACAGCTCATGATGGGTGGTAGCATGCTTTAGCATGAAACTGGCAGGCAATCTCCACTCTGTTTCTCTCTGACTCTGCTGTACTGACAGGCTGGCTGTATAACTCAGCTTCTTCTGTATTCATAAGATGACATGAGGTGAGACCAATAAAGACAGTAGCAAGTGTCTTTAGAAGTGTGCAGAAGTGGTAACACCACTCGGGGGTGTTACACAGCCGTATGGTACATGTTGGCAGAAAGGCAGCAGATCGACAGTTGACAGGTCGCAGCTGTGGCATGAGGCCGGCGGTAGCATGATGGAGGTGGCGGTGGCAGCTATATAGAATGTGATAGTTGGCAATGGCATTAGTGGCATGATGCAGGCCACAGCATCAGTCGTACAGAATGTAATGGTTGGAAAGTAGCATGATGCAGTCCGCAGCAGCAGCCGTCTAGAACATGATGGTAGGCAGACAGACAGCAGCAGTGGCAAGATGGGGCTCCGCCAGCAAGGCTATTTATCAGAATAAGACGGAGGAGTGTGAAAATCATCCTGAATTGAATCCAGGCTTAGTTCATTTTGACAAAAGTGATGGTTTGGACACTGACAGAGGGCAACTTGGACCATCTTTTATTATTATTATCATTATTATTTTTTTGTATTATTATTATTAAAGCGCCATTCATTCCATGGCACTGTATATATGAAAAGCGGTATACATACATAATGCAGGCAATTGCAATAAGCATGAACAAGATAAGTTACAAACTGGTATAGAAGGAGAGAGGGCCCTGCCCCCCGCTGCGCTGAAAACTCTCTCCGAGATGACACTGGAGGCTAGGTAAGAAAGAAGAATGAAAGCATTGCCAGTTCGGGTCACTGTTCCAGTCTGCCTGCCCAGAAATCCATGGGGTCAGGGAATAGGATATGCGACACAGACTGGCCAGAGTTTAGGTACGCCTGAACCTGGGCGTTGAGACAGGAGCTCTCGGCTTGCTGACTGGTCTCAGCCTGGTGCGACACATGGAAAAACTGCTCTATCATGTTGAGGAGACTGAATTGGCTGCTGTTATGGCTTCTACTGCTTGTAACGGCAGGATGGGAGGCAGAGAGGGGCCAAACTTTCAGACACACTAGCGACAGGTGTCTCCTCGCCATAAGCTGCTGCAAGCTGTGTACACAGTGTTTCCTGGTAATAACGTAATTTGGCCTCCCTTTCTGTGAGAGGAAAACATTCCCCCATTTTGCCTTGATAGTGAGGGTCTAAAAGCATGGCTATCCAATAATCATCAGACTGCTTGATGTCATCGATAGGTCTGTCCAATGGCGTCGCCAGATGGGGCCACGGTCCCCCCTACATCAAGCTGTGCCCCCCCATGTGCCCCCCCAACTAAAATGTCCCCCATTCATTTTGGTGGTGGATAGTCTATGCTGCTGTGCACTGTGTAGGCACTAGGCAGCCCTACCGGACATCTTCTTCACATCTGATGATCTGACTGAGTCTCGGACTTGGTGCCGTTGCGGTCTCACTCTCTAGTCTCCACCCACCGCTGTCGCGTCCCCGGCTCCGCCCCGCCCCAGGCCCCAGGACCTGACAAGTTGAGTCAGACTCAGTCAAACTCAGTGGCAGTGCTGTGCATAAATCAGCGTGCCGCTAGTCGAGACTAGCTGATTCTGATTCATTCAACTACTGGCAGCAGCTGCTTAAAGGGCTTCTGTCACCCCACTAAAGTCATTATTATTTTTTGGGCAACTTAAAATCCTTATAATGCGATTTATCAATATATAATGCTCTTACTCATTTTGGTTGGGCAGTTTCTTAAAAAAACAGACTTATAATATGTAAATTACCTCTCTACCAGCAAGTAGGGTGGTTACTTGCTCATAGCAAGGTAGGGTGGTTACTTGCTCATAAAGACGCCCCCTCCTCATGTTGATTGACAGGGCCAGCGAACGCGCTCGTCCTCTGCTGGCCCTGTCTGCGTTCAAAATCTGGCGCCTGCGCCGTACCGGTCTTCAGTCGGCGCAAGCGCACTGGGAGGAGGATGCTCGCTCGGCCACTCCTTCCTCAATGCGCCTGCGCCGATGACATCACATCTACACCCGGCACAGGTGCACTGAGGAAGGAGCGGCCGAGCAAGCGTCCTCCTCTCAGTGCGCCTGCACCGACTGAAGACCGGTACGGCGCAGGCGCCAAATTTTGAATGCAGACAGGGCCAGCCAGAGGACGAGCGCGTTCGCTGGCCCTGTCAATCAACATGAGGAGGGGGCGTCTTTATGAAAGGAGGATGCGGCTGCTATGAGCAAGTAGTCGCCCTAGTTGCTGCTAGAGAGGTAATTTACATATTATAAAAGTCAGTTTTTTTAAGAAACTGCCCAACCAAAATGAGTAAGAGCATTATATATTTATATATCGCATTATAAGGAATTTAAGTTGGCAAAAAATAATAATATGACTTTAGTGGGGTGACAGAAGCCCTTTAAGCCAGCCAGGCCCAGACAAGAGAACAGACAGTGTGTGGCGTGGCGTGGCCCTACCCTACCCTAACCTACCGATACCGAACAGACTGGACTGAGCCTGACCTAGTGATGACGGTGTGTAGCAGGTTAACTTAAAGGGACTCTGTCACCAGTTTCTAACCCCCACTTTTAAAACTATTGTTCTGTCCATGGAGCCCTTGTGATTACTAAGGTGTTGTTATAAGCTAAATCTGCTGGCTCGTTTTGATGAAAAAAAACTTTTATCTAACCTGTCAGTCATGTAGTTAAGGTGCCCAGGGCGTTTCTCATGGTCTGAAGATGCCGCCCGCCGCCGTTGGTGCCCAGCTCCTCCTCTGCTCTGGTCAGCGCCGCCTGAATATCAAGAAATACGCCTCCGGCTCTCCCTCAGTCCCCCCTCCTTCTTTTCTAAGATCCCGCGCGTGCGCACAGGCCTGTGCCTGATGCGCCCGTGCGGACTTTTCGATTCAGCCTCATTGAGCGAAGTGCGCATGCGCATGCGCACTTCGCTCAACCTCCCGATAACGCGAACACTGCCGCACACGCGGGATCTTAGAAAAGAAGGAGGGGGGAGTGAGGGAGAGCCGGAGGCGTATCTTATGATTTTCAGGCGGCGCTGACGAGAGCAGAGGAGGAGCTGGGCACCAACGGCGGCGGCGGCGGCGTTCGGCATCTTCAGGCCATGAGAAACGCCCTGGGCACCTTAACTACATGACTGACAGGTTAGATAAAAGTTTTTTTTATCAAAACGAGCCAGCAGATTTAGCTTATAAGAACACCTTAGTAATCACAAGGGTTCCATGGACAGAACAATATTTTTAAAAGTGGGGGTAAGAAACTGGTGACAGAGTCCCTTTAATAATAATAAGGTACAACTTACAAGTAGTGACTGAGTGGACTGACTAAGTCTTTTTCTATTCTAACTAGAGAGATTAGATCTAACTCTGACTGAGTCTGAGAGGAAAGCTTGCTGGCGGCTGCCCCAGAATCTTCCTGATTTAAAAGTTAAAGGGGTTCTGCACTTTAATTTAATTGATGATCTATACTCTGGATAGATCATCAGCTTCTGATCGGCGGGGGTCAGATACCCGGGACCCTCGCCGATCAGCTGCTTGAGAAGGCACTGGCGCTCCAGTAGCGCCGCGGCCTTCTCACTGTTTACCGCCAGCCCACTGACGTCATGACTAGTATCAACTAGCGTGGGAGTGGCTAAGCTCCATTCAAGTGAACAGAGCTTAGCCGCGCTCAGGCTAGTTGATACTAGTCGTGATGTCAGTCAGTGGGCTGGCGGTAAACAGTGAGAAGGCCGCTGTGCTGCTCGAGCGCCGGTGCCTTTTCAAACAGCTGATTGGCGGGGGTACCGGGTGTCTGACCCCCACCGATCAGAAGCTGATGATCTATCCAGAGTATAGATCATCAATTAAATGAAAGTGCAGAACCCCTTTAAAGTTACTGTCAGTGCAGCCTGGATGATTACAGTGTTTACTTTACCGTTTAGAGAAATCATGTTCAAATGTGAGTGGTGGGGAGGGTGATCTGCGGTCTGTGGATGTCATGAGTCATTACACTGTTATAGGGAGGGAGGGATCTATAGATGATACTCTTATAGTGTTATAGGGGGGGGATCAGGGGTCTTTGGATGTCATGACACTGTTACTTGGGGGGGGAGGGGAATCTGTAGATGACACTGTTATAAGGAGGGGGATCTGTAGATGACACGGTTATGGGGGGGGGGGGGATCTGTGCCACTCTGGATGACACTGTTAGGCTCCATTCATACGTCCGTAACAGCGGCAATGTGCGTGTCGGCATTTTTTTTTCGGGAACGGGTCCGCATTTCCGTATCCGGCAGCACGTCGTGCTGCCCTATAGAAATGAATGGGTCCGCAATTCCGTTGTGCAAATTTCGGATGTGTGAATGGGGCCTTATAGGGAGAGGGATTCCGATATGACACTGATATGGGGTGGATCTGTGGATGACACATAGCATAAGATGCTATAAACGGTATGTGTCATCCACAGATCCCCCTCCATAAGTGTCATCCACAGATCCCCAGGCAGCTAGGACATGTTGAAATCTGAATGATTGGGGTTTTTCTTCCCTATTGCGGTTTTAGGTATTGGGTAACGTATTGCAGCATTTCTAAGCGTACTTGTGTAAATGCATCGTTGTTATAGCTGCCCCCCTACATTTGTCCTGGCCCCCAGTGTGCTCCCCCAAAATTTGAAAGCTAGAGACTAGAGTTGAGCGAACACCTGGATGTTCGAGAAGTTCGGCTGAACTTCACGGAAATGTTCGGGTTCGGGATCCGAACCCGACCCGAACTTTGTCCTGAACCCCATTGAAGTCAATGGGGACCCGAACTTTTCGGCACTAAAAAGGCTGTGAAATAGCCCAGGAAAGAGCTAGAGGGCTGCAAAAGGCAGCAAAATGTAGTTAAATCCCCTGCAAACAAATGTGGATAGGGAAATGAATAAAAATAAAATAAATAAATTAACCAATATCAATTGGAGAGAGGTCCCATAGCAGAGAATCAGTCTTCATGTCAGCAGAGAATCAGTCTTCATGTCATAGCAGAGAATCAGGCTTCACGTCACCCAACACTGGAACAGTCCATTGTCAGATATTTAGGCCCCGGCACCCAGACAGAGAAGAGAAGTCCCATAACAGAGATTCAGGCTTCATGTCAGCAGAGAATCAGTCTTCATGTCATAGCAGAGAATCAGGCTTCACGTCACCCACCACTGGAACAGTCCATTGTCATATATTTAGGCCCCAGCACCCAGGCAGAGGAGAGAGGTCCCATAACAGAGATTCAGGCTTCATGTCAGCAGAGAATCAGTCTTCATGTCATAGCAGAGAATCAGGCTTCACGTCACCCAACACTGGAACAGTCCATTGTCAGATATTTAGGCCCCGGCACCCAGACAGAGAAGAGGGTTATTCAACTTTGGGTTGCCCCGCAATATAATGGTAAAATGAAAATAAAAATAGGATTGAATGAGGAAGTGCCCTGGAGTACAATAATATATGGTTAAGGGGAGGTAGTTAATGTCTAATCTGCACAAGGGATGGACAGGTCCTGTGGGATCCATGCCTGGTTCATTTTTATGAATGTCAGCTTGTCCACATTGGCTGTAGACAGGCGGCTGCGTTTGTCTGTAATGACGCCCCCTGCCGTGCTGAATACACGTTCAGACAAAACGCTGGCCGCCGGGCAGGCCAGCACCTCCAAGGCATAAAAGGCTAGCTCTGGCCACGTGGACAATTTGGAGACCCAGAAGTTGAATGGGGCCGAACCATCAGGCAGTACGTGGAGGGGTGTGCACACGTACTGTTCCACCATGTTAGTGAAATGTTGCCTCCTGCTATGTGAACGCCGGAAGCGCAAACAGACGGCCCGCACTTTATGCAGCAGCACTGACATGTCAGGGTAGTTGTGAATGAACTTCTGCACCACCAAATTCAGCACATGCGCCAGGCAAGCGATGTGCGTCAAACCGGCTAGTCCCAGAGCTGCAACGAGATTTCGCCCATTATCGCACACCACCAGGCCGGGCTTGAGGCTCACCGTCAGCAACCACTCGTCGGTCTGTTGTTCTATAACCCACCACAACTCCTGTGCGGTGTGGGGCCTGTCCACCAAACATATGAGTTTCAGAATGGCCTGCTGACCTTTACCCCGGGCTGTGCTGAAGTTGGTGGTGGTAGTTTAGAAATGCTGACATTCAGGGCCAGGGATCGAGGGTGGCTAGGTGGGAATTTACGCTTTCTCTCAAATGATTGTGAGATGGAGAGCTGAACGCTGCCGTGTGACATGGTTGAGATGCTTGGTGACAGAGGTGGTGGTGTTGGTGGTACATCCCCTGTTTGCAGGTGCCAACTGCCTCTTCCTCCGAACTGTGAAAGTCAGTGGCACGACCTTCATTCCATGTGGGGTCTAGGACCTCATCATCCCCTGCATCGTCTTCCACCCAGTCTTCCTCCCTGACCTCCTGTTCAGTCTGCACACTGCAGAAAGAAGCAGCAGTTGGCACCTGTGTTTCGTCATCATCAGAGACGTGCTGAGCAGTGGCGTAACTACCTGGGAAGCCGCTGCTTCGGGGCCCAGTGCCCCGGCAGCGTGTGAGTTTTATTTTCAAGTTAGTTAAATATCGTGTTCAGGGCCCCTTCACAGCAGCCGCTAGTGTGATCTAATTTTACTGTCTGCTAAAGTCTCCTGGTCTGGGATTTGAACCCACAATCTCCAATCTAGCAGTGGCAAAGCATTTACCCTCACAGCCATAAAGGCTGCATTACAACTCATTGTAAAATATGAGACTTCTACTGTTATAGCTGGCTAATTGTACATCTATACACATGACAGCTGCCCAAACACACCTAGCACTGCTATATCTCTATATGACAGCTGTCCCTGCACACTCAGCTCTGCTATATCTCTATATATATATGACAGCTGCCCCAGCAAACCCAGCTCTACTACATCTATACACATGACAGCTACCGAAACACAGCCAGCTCTGCTACATCTATACACATGACAGCTGCCCCAACACACTCAGCTCTGCTATATCTCTATATATGACAGCTGCCCCAGCAAACCCAGCTCTGCTACATCTATACACATGACAGCTGCCCCCAACACACCCAGCACTGCTATATCTCTATATGACAGCTGTCCCAGCACAATCAGCTCTGCTATATCTCTATATATGACCGCTGCCCCAGCAAACCCAGCTCTACTACATCTATACACATGACAGATGCCCAAACACACCCAGCTCTGCTACATCTATACACATGACAGCTGCACCAGCACACTCAGCTCTACTATATCTCTATATATGACAACTGCCTGAGCAAAACCAGCTCTACTACATCTATACACATGACAGCTGCCGAAACACAGCCAGCTCTGCTACATCTATACACATGACAGCTGCCCCAGCACACTCAGCTCTGCTATATCTCTATATATCTATCTACTGTATAGCAATACTTAGAGATATATAGATGTAGCAGAGCTGGGTGTGCTGGAGCAGCTGTCATATATAGAGATATAGCAGAGCTGAGTGTGCTGGGACAGCTGTCATAGAGATATAGCAGTGCTGGGTGTGTTTGAGCAGCTGTCATATGCATAGATGTAGCAGAGCTGGGTTTGCTGGGGCAGCTATCATATATAGAGATATAGCATAGCTGAGTGTGCTGGAACAGCTGTCATATAGAGATATATCTGAGATACTGCTATATCTGTATATGACAGCTGTCTCAGCACATTCAGCTCTGCTATATCTCTATATATGAGCAGCTGTCATGTGTATAGATGTGAGCCAGCTATAACAGTAGAAGTCTCATATTTTTTTCAGTCAGCAGCAAGGCAGCTGATATGGTCTAGTGGTTAGCTGCTTTGCCTCTGAAGCAGAAGGTCATGGGTTCGAATCCCAGCAGAAGCTTTTCTGAAATACAAGCACTGACTCCATATAAGGACATACAAGGCGGGACACAGGAAGAGGCTGCATCGCATCGCTGACATGGAGGTAAGTAGAAGTGTTTATTATTATTTTTTTTAATACCCGACTGTTACTGCCATGGGGGAGCGGGAGGCACCTGATACTGGCAGTGGCACCTGATACTGGCACATGGGGGAGGGGGGTTGGCACCTGATACTGGCACCTGGGGGGGAGGGGGGTTGGCACCTGATACTGGCACATGGGGGGGAAGAGGCACCTGATACTGGCACATGAGGGGGAGAAGGGTTGGCACCTGATACATGCATAGGGGGGGGGAGGGAGAGTGGCACCTGATACTGGCATAGGGGGGGGGAGGGGGGGTTGGCACCTGATACTGGCACATGGGGGGGAAGAGGCACCTCATACTGGCACATGGGGGGGAGAGGGGTTGGCACCTGATACTGGCATATGGGGTGGGGGGGAGGGAGAGAGGCACTTGATACTGGCACTTTTTTGTGTGGGTGGGGGGGGGGAGATGGCACTATGATACTGGGACATGGGGGGGGGGAGAGGCACCTGATACTGGCACCTGGAGGGGAGAGGGGGGGTTGGCACTTGATACTGGCACATGGGGGGGGGGAAGAGAGGAACCTGATACTGGCACATGGGGAGGGGGAGGGGGAGGGAGAGAGGCACTTGATATTGGCACTTTTTTTGTGGGGGGGGGGAGATGGCAGTTGGCACTATGATACTGGGACATGGGGGGGAGGAGAGAGGCACTTGATACTGGTATGTGTGTGTGTGTGTGGGGGGGGGGGGGGTGGCACTATGATACTGGCACATGGGGGGGAGAGGCACTTAATACTGGCACTTTTTTGGGGAAGATGGCACTATGATAATGGGACATAGGGGGGAAGAGAGAGGCACTTGATACCGGCACATGGGGGGGTTTGGCACTATGATACTGGCACATGGGGGGTGGGAAGGAGAGAGGCACTTGATACTGGCACATGGGGGGAGATGGCACTATGATACTGGGACATGTGGGGGGGGGGAGAGGCACTTGATACTGGCACATGATGGGGGGGCATTTATGGGGACACTTACTGGCACATTATTGGGGGGCATTATGGGGGACCCTAGGCCGGCAGCCTATCAGAGGCCGGACACTGAGGTGCATCTACCGGGGCACTATATATGGGGCATTTTATACTGGTACATTATGGGGGGCACTAGCAGGAAGGGGGGAGAGGAGCACTATGGGGGAATTTACTGGGGGCACTATATAGGGGTATTTTATACTGGCACATTATGGGGGCACTATGGGGACATTAGCTCAACTGGGGGCATTACAAGGGGGTATTTTTGCACTGTCACATTATAAGGAGAATTATTTCTACTGGGGGGGCATTATGGTGGGCTTTATTACTCCCCCTTGGTATGAGCCCCCTAGTAGCAACACCAGCCTCTCTCTGCTCTGCTATCCCTCTGCCCCTTCTCCAAATCCTTATTATAAAATCTTTCTCATTAGGATAAAACACAACAACACAACAATGTTCGGGTTCGGGTCCGTGTCACAGACACCCCAAAATTCGGTACGAACCCGAACTATACAGTTCGGGTTCGCTCATCCCTACTAGAGACGCCACTGCTGTAAAACTACAATTCCCAGCAAGTGTGCATGCTGGGAGTTGTAGTTACACAACAGCTGGAAGTTGCCTACAACTACTCTGTATGTAGAGTCTAGGACTCATGTATTAAAAGTGTGTTAGGAACATGGTCATTGTACATAGCAAGCTTCTCCTGAATAAAAAATGATTACAATAGATAAGTAGGCCGCTTATCTGAGGCCCCCTAGTGGGAGGATTACTACGTAGAGTTGTTGCCATACCAAAATTTTGATTCGGTTTCGATACCATAAAGAAGTATTGCGATACTTGATACCATTCAATACCACGCGAAGAAAACACCAAAAAAGCCATGTGCATTCCAAATTTAAAAAAATGGAGAATCGCAGAGTTTTTATATTTTATTTGTTCTGTTCCGGCATTCACTGCATAGATTTTTTTAATATTTTTTTATAGTTTGGACTTTTCGGGCGTGGCGATATATTTATTTATTGTTTATATATAAAATTGGGAAAGGGGGGGATTTATACTTGGGGTGTTTTTTTTTGTTTTTTTTTACAGTTTATTTAGTTACTATTTCCCCCTTAGGAGCTAGAACCTGGGATCTTTTAATCCCTTGTCCTAGTCACCCTGATAGATCTCTATCAGGGTGAATAGGACTTCACACTCTCCCTGCTGCCCTGTGCATAGTGCACACAGCAGAAGGGAGCGGACTATGGCAGCCGGGGCTTCAGTAGCGTCCTGGCTGCCATGGTAACCGATCGGAGCCCCGCGATTACACTGCTGGGGCTCCGATCAGAAGCCGCCACCAATGAGGGGGAGGGGACCCTGTGGTCACTGCCACCAATGACTTTAATACTGGGGGGGTTGAGGGGGGGCGCACTGCGCCACCAATGATAATTAACCTTTAATACAGGAGGTGGGTGTCGGTCCCGCACATGAGGGGTTAACTGCCGCTGATTGCAGCTCCCTGTCAGAGGTAGGGTGCCGGCTATGTGATTTTGCTGCCGGCACCTGCCTCCTGTATTAAAAGTTAAAGGCGACCTTTCATGAGCAGGCTACATAGAGCGGCACCCAGGAATCTCCCTGCACTTACTATTATTCCTGGGCACCGCTCCGTTCGCCCGCTGTGCCCCCATTACCGTCTCCTGCTCCGTATGCTAATTACTACTATCAGAGCAATGGGGAGGAGACATCAGCTTCTCTTCTGGGCATTCCTTCTCCCTTGCTGTGATGTTCTGAGCTGCGATTGGACAGCGGTACAGCTGGGAGAAGGAATGACCAGGCAGAGAATCTGATGTCTCCTCCCCATTGCTCCGATAGTAGTAATTAGTATACGGAGCAGGAGACTGTAACTGGGCGCCGCTCTGTGTAGCCTGCTAACTTAAAGGGGTTATCCGAGTTATTTTTTTGTTCTTTCTATGTTCCTAACTAAGAAAATATAACAGCTTTCCAATTTACTCACTTTATCTCCGGTGCCTGGTTTCTCAGATTTCACTGATGGTCACATGACCTGTGATGTCAGCTTCTCTCCCTGCTCTGATAAAGGTCGTTTACAAGCCTGTAAACCAGACGTCACTGTGCTGGCCATGCCCCCCTTCACTGCCGTCTACTCTCTGCTGGGATTCTTAACCCCTTCAGCTGCACAGCTCTGCAGGCAGTGAGAAGACAATTCTGGGCACTGGAGCTGATATACTAGAGCGAGCATTACACAAGAAGGTAGGGGAAAGATCCTGTGTGTATTAGCACTGTCATTATACAGGTGGGACATGTAGTCCTACACATACAACATGCTGCAGTCTCCCAGCACACAGGGCAGCTCTTGTATCCACTCCCTTAGCAGTGTCATTATACAGCTGGGACTTGTAGTCCTACACATACAACATGCTGCAGAGTCTCCCAGCAGGCAGACATGTCACTCAGGGCAGCTCTTGTATCCACTCCCTTAGCAGTGTTATTATACAGCTGGGACTTATAGTCCTACACATACAACATGCTGCAGAGTCTCCCAGCACACAGGGCAGCTCTTGTATCCACTCCCTTAGCAGTGTCATTATACAGCTGGGACTTATAGTCCTACACATACAACATGCTGCAGAGTCTCCCAGCAGGCAGACATGTCACTCAGGGCAGTACTTGTATCCACTCCCTTAGCAGAGCAGGGGGAGGGGCAGAGATTGTTTTTATTGCATGCAAACAAAGGCCCAGAAAATAACCAGGGAAATGAGGAAAAATATTTATTTTTTTTGCATAAAACTTGCCTAGCTCAGTTATATATCAGATTTTCAGTGCAATATTATTTTTTTTCATAACTCGGACAACCCCTTTAACTAAGTCCGGACCCATTTAAAGTCCTGCTATCATTGGTGGCGCAGTGCGCCTGCCCCTCTCTCCTCATTGGTGGCAGCGGCACCTCCTTCCCTGTGCTGCTGAGGGAACATGAGCATGCTCACAGCAGCACGCTCATGTTCAGAGATACTAGACTCGAAAAGTATCGAAAAAATGGAAATCCCGGTATCGTATCGATCTCGGGACAAAAGTATTGATGATCTGAGGATAGGTCATCAATATCAAGATTTTGGAAAACCCATTTTCCATGAGTGCTTATGAGCTGTCAGAGAACTAGAGATAAGGACTACAGATCAAGCCAGCAGTGCGGCTCTCAGACCGATTTACTGAGGAGAAGGATCCGTCTGCAGATGTAGTGAAACTGAAGGTTGTGGAAAAAAAACTGTTGAAAATTTTTAATAACGAATAAAAATAATTTTTTTATCCAAGTAGAATGCAATAATTAAAAAAAAATTCCCCAAAGGTTTACATAGGCTTTAATGTAAAGTTAAGGTGGCCATCACATATCATTAAAAGAAATGGGGCCAAAATGAGAATTTTGGCAACATTGAGCAATAGAAATGCTTACGGGGGTCTGTGGCGAAACCAACCTCGCCACTGGGTTTTGGAGGGGGCTGTTTAAAAGCCTCTTGCCTCAGGATTATGGCCCATAGTAACTTTTAAACCCCTGAACCTATTCCAGGGAATTTTGGATAGGTTTGTCCCCCAAGTTATACTGTTTAAATTGATGTAAGTTATATGTATGGACAATGTAACCTCACAAAGTTATAACAACTTATAATAAGTGTAACTTGTCAGCTTGGGAGGAATATGCTGGGTGTGGTTCTATTGTCCCATTGTCCCATTGTGTGTTTAAATGGTGATGTCTGTCCTGTTGTCTCCACATGTGTATTGGTGATCTCCCCTTTGTCCTGAGAGATAATTGGATTGTCTTCGGTCGTCTCCCAGGCAGAGAGGAGGAAACCATGATGCATTGTGGGGATATGTTGTATCTGTTCTGTGTCGCAGTCTCCCTTCTGGTCCTCTAGGGGGCGGGAACGATTGGTTGCTGTATTTACATTGTGTGTGTTGTGAATTACTGATTGGTTGGATTTCAAAACCCTGTGGGCAGTACTATGTTTGTTTTTTTATCAATAAAAGAGGCTGTACTTGAAGTACAGTCAGATCACTGCTGACCCTCAAGACGGAGCCTTGTCTCGTTATTGGGGGGATTCCCTGTATGCTGTTAGAGACTGATTGCCAGGAGTGTAAGCTGACTGATACGCTTTTCCTGTTCGTCTGCCGGCAGCTACTCGCGAGGTTCCAGTTTGGAGTGCTATTTTGTATCCAGTTCGGGAGGTTGGTGTTCTGCAGTAGCTGTGCCTGTCTCTCGGAAAGGGGCATATCGCCTAAACGGATTTTAACCCCTTGTCTGCTGAAACGGTCCGTTACATTGGTGGCAAGCAGCGGGATCGTTCCTATAGCCAGAAGGACAGCTACAGGAGACACCATTTCTGTGGATTCTACAATTTAAGGGCAACGCATGTCTCAGTACAGTGACCCTAAAAGCACCAGGATGGAACCAGCAGTGGAGTACAGATACTCTGTGGAGGAATTTGACCATATGATGTGGTTGCGGCTGAACTTCTTCGGACCCAATCCAGCTGAGAAATACGTGAAGTTCGTGAGGAGTCTAGTGTCTAAGACCCTACTATACCGGGCAGAAGGTGACGGTCAGCTGCCACGTTGGGTGGACCTCCATCGGAAGTTACGGTTGCGGGACAGTGGGAGCCCAGTCTCCATTCCCCAGCGGCAGTGTGAAGTGCAGGGAGGGGAGAGCAGCGGCCTCCCTCCCCAGCGGCAGGCTGAGTTACAGGGGGCAGAGGTAGTTGTTCCTGCCCCCCAGCAGCAGCATGATTTTTTGGGAATTGGGAGCCGAGTCTCCATTCCCCAGCGGCAGACGGAGTTACAGGGGGCAGAGACAGTCGGTCCTGTCACCCAGCGGCAGAGTGTCCTACAGGGAATAGAGAGCCCAGTCTCCTTTCCCCAGCAGCAGGACACTGTATTGGGAGCGGAGGCGGTCGGTCGCCCTCCCCAGCGGCTGGAAGTATGTATGGGAGAGGAGCACGTTACCCCCTCTCCCCAGCGGCAGCTTAACGCACCAGGGGGAGACAGTAAGCCCCACAACTGTGCAGATGGGACCGTGGTCTCTGCACTTACAGCACAGGGGGTAGGGACAGTCGGTCCTGTCCCCCAGCAACAGGGCTGTTTAGCCAAAGGGGAGACAGTCAGTTTCCCCCTCCAACAACCAGACTCCAACCAGGCTTCTTCCGTGGTAACGCTGGCACCAGGGCAGAGTACCGCTGATCCCTGCCCACAAAGCAACCTCCACTCCAAGCCAGGGAGCAACTCAGAGACTGGGAGTACCAGCTACAAATATAATCTTGGTGGATTCACTGGACAGAGACAGGCTACGAAATTCAGCAGGTCCAGTATTTTGTTGTGGGTGGGCTGCCAGACTAACTCAGGTACCGACCGGCGTGAGGTCAGGTATCTGGTTAGTCTTCCCTGGGGGGGGGGGGGAGATGTGTGGCGAAACCAACCTCGCCACACACTGGGTTTTGGAGGGGGCTGTTTAAAAGCCTCTTGCCTCAGGATTATGGCCCATAGTAACTTTTAAACCCCTGAACCTATTCCAGGGAATTTTGGATAGGTTTGTCCCCCAAGTTATACTGTTTAAATTGATGTAAGTTATATGTATGGACAATGTAACCTCACAAAGTTATAACAACTTATAATAAGTGTAACTTGTCAGCTTGGGAGGAATATGCTGGGTGTGGTTCTATTGTCCCATTGTCCCATTGTGTGTTTAAATGGTGATGTCTGTCCTGTTGTCTCCACATGTGTATTGGTGATCTCCCCTTTGTCCTGAGAGATAATTGGATTGTCTTCGGTCGTCTCCCAGGCAGAGAGGAGGAAACCATGATGCATTGTGGGGATATGTTGTATCTGTTCTGTGTCGCAGTCTCCCTTCTGGTCCTCTAGGGGGCGGGAACGATTGGTTGCTGTATTTACATTGTGTGTGTTGTGAATTACTGATTGGTTGGATTTCAAAACCCTGTGGGCAGTACTATGTTTGTTTTTTTATCAATAAAAGAGGCTGTACTTGAAGTACAGTCAGATCACTGCTGACCCTCAAGACGGAGCCTTGTCTCGTTATTGGGGGGATTCCCTGTATGCTGTTAGAGACTGATTGCCAGGAGTGTAAGCTGACTGATACGCTTTTCCTGTTCGTCTGCTGACAGCTATTTGCGAGGTTCCAGTTTGGAGTGCTATTTTGTATCCAGTTCGGGAGGTTGGTGTTCTGCAGTAGCTGTGCCTGTCTCTCGGAAAGGGGCATATCGCCTAAACGGATTTTAACCCCTTGTCTGCGGAAACTGTCCGTTACAGGTCTTGTACCCCTCTCCCTTGACAGTAGTGCAACGGGCCCACTAAGGCCACGCCCGGGGGATCCCTTGCCTCTTAGGAGGTTTCTACGAATTATGTCCCTCTGATAGAGCAAGTAAACGTGACGCCAGCTGCAGTTAAGCAGCGGAAGCACAAGGCTCCCTTTGTAGATGGTAATGTTGGTACCCAGAGGTAGGATTGCCAGAGTGGTGCAGGGTTGCCTACAGTCTCTGTAGATGTTATATACACGTGTCACGGTGTTTCTACCTGGATATCCGTGAATCCCAGACGTGATGTGGTCCAAAGCAGTGCAAAAGGGTGAACTTGGATGGTGTAGAACAAAGTTGAATGCACACTTTGTAGTAACGTTGAACAGTTGCTTTTACATGGTATAAATTGGTAATCCAAACAGCTTCCAAACAATATCTTGGTCATCACCAGGTATTGGCTTAACTTTGGCAGGCAAATACTTCTCTGCAACAATCTCAGCTTTGCTATGCAGTAGCTCTCTCTGCTCTGCTATACTTGGCTGGCTGGATAAATAGAAA
Source organism: Bufo gargarizans (assembly GCF_014858855.1). Classification (NCBI taxonomy): domain Eukaryota; kingdom Metazoa; phylum Chordata; class Amphibia; order Anura; family Bufonidae; genus Bufo; species Bufo gargarizans. The sequence goes on from NC_058084.1 coordinate 324,270,118, forward strand.
ACTCTTCCTCTTCTGCTGGAACTTAAAAGGAACCTGTCACCAGGATTTTGTGTATAGAGCTGGGAACATTGCTGGATGGCCGCTAAAACACATCCGCAATACCCAGTCCTCATAGCTCTGTGTGCTTTTATTGTGGAAAAAAAACAATTTGATACATATATAAATTAACCTGAGATGAGTCCTGTCCCTGACTCATCTCACGTACAGGACTCATCTCAGGTTAATTTGCATGTGTATCAAATAGTTTTTTTTCCACAATAAAAGCACACTGAGCTATGGGGACTGGGTATTGCGGAGGTGCTAGCGACCATCTAACAACCCATGTCCTCAGCTCTATACACAAAATCCAGGTGACAGGTTCCCTTTAATTTAGCTGTAGTCTGTCTCTGATTTATAATCCTAGGAACTTCTAATCCTGGCTTTAGAGTATCTTAAGCTTTGGCTCAGTTTGGAAGGAGGCAATGCAAGCCCAGGAGGGGACAAGCAACCATGTAGACTTCAGAGGCAGGGCCTCTGGGCCTAGCAGAGCAGACAGTGCTCTGCCAGCCAGCACACAACCTCTTCCTAAGGAGGGTGGACTAGTACTACTCACTAACTCCTCCCTCGCTAAAGAGGGCTGGGAGAAACCAAAGGGTTCCTCTCCAGAGAAACTATCTCTTTCAATTGCTTCCGCCATCTGCTGGTGGACCAGGTTATTACGCTTGAACATAACAGTTTCAGGAATAAATATGCACATCATTAGGCGATGACATAAAATACATTAGATGTTATACGTTAGGATATAGGAAATGGTAGCTAGGTGCCAAAAGAAGTGGTAATGGCACTCCGGGTCATTACAATAGATTTTGGTGGAAAGAAGGATCACACATGCTGGATTTTATATCTGATACTTTTTCACACTGGAGAGAGTCTGGCAGCGGTTCATTCCCTTCTACCTGCTGAAATAAACATGCTCTTTCATCTGAGCCTGGATGGCCTAAGACCTCTTTCACACGAACAATACGGATTGGCTCAGGATGCGTTCAGTGAAACTCGCACCATTTTGCAAGCAAGTTCAGTCAGTTTTGTCTGCGTTTGCGCTCAGTTTTTTCCTGCTCGGGTGCCATGCGTTTTGATGCGTTTTTCACGTGCGTCGAAAAAAAAAACCTGAAGGTTTACAAACAACATCGCCTAGCAACCATCAGTGAAAAACACATTGCACCCGGACTGCATCCAGATGCAATGTCTTTTTTTACTGAAGCCCCATTCACTTCTATGGGGCCAGGGCTGCGTGAAAAAGGCAGAATATAGAACATGCTGAGATTCTCACGCAACGTCAGAAATGATGTGCAGTGTCCCACTATGTGTTGTATGTGGGCACTTTAAACTTTTGAACTGTCATATTTAATGTATTGTGGTATCAAGCTGTGATTCCTATTATCAGGCTGTTAGGCGTGTCATTACATCTATTCACCCCTAGGTGGTGCTGGCATTACATATATATATATATACAGTATATTTACATACATATACATATATATATATACAGTCATGTGAAAAAATTAGGACACCCTTTGAAAGCATGTGGTTTTTTGTAACATTTTTAATAAAAGGTTATTTCATCTCCGTTTCAACAATACAGAGAGATTAAAGTAATCCAACTAAACAAAGAAAACTGAAGAAAAGTCTTTTCAAGATCTTCTGTAAATGTCATTCTACAAAAATGCCTATTCTAACTGAGGAAAAAGATAGGACACCCTTGCCCCTAATAGCGAGTGTTACCTCCTTTGGCTGAAATAACTGCAGTGAGACGGTTCTTGTAGCCATCTACCAGTCTTCGACATCGGTCTGAGGAAATTTTACCCCACTCCTCAATGCAGAACTTTTTCAGCTGTGAGATGTTTGAGGGGTTTCTTGCACGTACAGCCCTTTTCAAGTCACCCCACAGCATCTCAATGGGATTCAAATCTGGACTTTGACTTGGCCATTCCAGGACTCTCCATTTCTTCTTTTTCAGCCAATCTTTGGTTGATTTACTAGTATGTTTTGGGTCATTGTCATGTTGCATGGTCCAGTTCCGCTTCAGCTTTAATTTTCTAACTGATGGTCTCACATGTTCTTCAAGCACCTTCTGATACACAGTAGAATTCATCGTGCATTCTATGATGGTGAGCTGACCAGGTCCTGCTGCAGCAAAGCAGCCCCAAACCATGACACTTCCACCTCCATGCTTCACAGTTGGTATAAGGTTCTTTTCTTGGAATGCTGTGTTTGGTTTACGCCAAACATGTCCTCTGCTGTTGTGTCCAAATAATTCAATTTTGGACTCATCTGTCCAAAGAACATTATTCCAGAAGTCCTGGTCTTTGTCAACTTTATCTCTGGCAAATGTCAGTCTGGCCTTGATGTTTCTCTTGGAAAGCAAAGGTTTCCTCCTTGCACACCTCCCATGCAAGTTAAACTTGTACAGTCTCTTTCTGATTGTAGAGGCATGTACTTCTACATCAACAGTAGCCAGAGCCTGCTGTAGTTCTCGAGATGACACTTTAGGGTTTTTGGAGACCTCTTTTAGCATCTTGCGGTCTGCTCTTGGGGTGAACTTGCTGGGGCGACCAGTCCTGGGCATGTTGGCAGTTGTTTTGAAAGCCCTCCACTTGTAGACTATCTTCCGGACAGTGGAATGGCTGATTTCAAAATCTTTTGAGATCTTTTTAAATCCCTTCCCAGACTCATAGGCTGCTACAATCTTTTTTCTGAAGTCCTCTGACAGCTCTTTTGCTCTCACCATGGTGCTCACTCTCACTTCAACAGTCAGGAGCACACCAAACTAAATGTCTGAGGTTTAAATAGGGCAAGCCTCATTCAACATGCAGAGTAACGATCTACTAATTATGTGCACCTGGTGTGATATACCTGTGTGAGATCTGAGCCAATTTAAGAGGGAATACATGTGAGGGTGTCCTATCTTTTTCCTCAGTTAGAATAGGCATTTTTGTAGAATGACATTTACAGAAGATCTTGAAAAGACTTTTCTTCAGTTTTCTTTGTTTAGTTGGATTACTTTAATCTCTCTGTATTGTTGAAACGGAGATGAAATAACCTTTTATTAAAAATGTTACAAAAAACCACATGCTTTCAAAGGGTGTCCTAATTTTTTCACATGACTGTATATATATATATATATATAAAAGAAAAAAATAACTAGCAGCACCACCAAGCCAAAAAACAAAGTAAAGAACGGGTGCACTGTCCGAGTATGGTAACGGGTGCTTACCCACTGATACGGAATAGAAAAAACGGACTGCACTCCAAAGAATCTTCAGTGAAAAAGGATTTATTCACCCAAAAGGTGGCACAAGCGACGTTTCGGCTCTCACATGAGCCTTTCTCAAGCATTGATAAGGAGTGAGCAGGTTACATATAAAGGTGTACCAATCAAAACAATTAGTGCTTTAACTTGATTGACACAAAATAAATCAACAAAGAAATGTTACAAAGTGAAAAGCATACCTCCAGTTTGTTATAATGCACAAAGTGACACGTGCAATAAATACATAAAGTGCATAGTGTATCAAAATTATATATAATTCCTCAAAGTCCATAATTGTTCTCAGCTGTATTATATAAAACGTGTTAATCACATAGATCTTAATAATGCACATGTGGGGGGGAAGAGGAGGGAGGGAATCAGTTGATTGATACCTAGTATAGTGCTAGCAACCCCGTAGACCATCGCAGCTGTACAGCGCGTCCTTGTAATCCCTCTGCGCATGTCCCGATAGGCTGCTGTGTCATACTCAGGCGTCTGCCATGGTGCACATGTGCGTCGCAAGGTCACATATCAATGACGTAAGCGGCGCACTCCGTGATGACCCACGGCATCCTATGCGTCTGGCAGAACGGGGCGCATGCGCAACCTTCCCCTATATATAGAAACACCCATATCAGATACGGGAGCATTGCCATATTATTAGCGTATATTGTTGTATATTCTGCCGTTTTTTGTTCTACATTATGTGACTCTGGGTCAATCCCATATACCAGCAGGTTGGAAGAGACTCCACCTCTTTCAAGTAGGAGGCTCAATTCCAGTAGTTACCCAAGTTCTGTGGGCACGTCAGTGCCAACAGCGCTATGGGTCCCAGTCCTGCTAAACAACGTGACTATGAGGGATTCTCCTCATTGTATGTATCAGAACAACATCTCATTATAGATCGGCAGTGAAGATTCCATATATTCTACCCTATCTAGAGATGGAAAAAGGGGGGACAAAATGAAGAGCAATTCTCAAATATGCGCCCTCGGGACATATGCAAAAATTCACAAGGAAACAGTGTTTGAATGGAAAACAATATGAGTTTTTCTATACGTAGGTCTCTCTCCCACTGTCCAGGTCCATCAACTTTACAAGATACCCTTCTCCAAAAGTGTAAGTGCACCTGGAAATAAAATTGAAAAAAGTTAAAAGTGATGCATATTCAAAACACTATATATAAAGTGCTGTGGTTTATTCCACATTTTTAAAGAAAAATATATATCCCTACCAATGAATCTGTCTACTGCAAGTGAATTACTTCACACATAATCAGAGCATACTAGGGCAAACCAGCCTACTCATAACCCACCAACATATTTATAGTCAATATTCAATCCATTGGGGTATAGACTGTTAAGGGTCTGTATCCAATACATTTCCCTCTTTTTGAGTAGGAATACTCGATCACCACCTCTCCGTGGCATATGCACCTGGTCGATAATCCAGCACCTAAGATCTTTTTCACTGTGCTTCTTCAAGCCAAAGTGCCTAGGCACTGGAAGATCTGTGCGTCCCTTTCTAATAGTGTAACGGTGGTTGTTCAATCTGGTCTTTAAATCGGTGGAGGTCTCTCCCACATAAAGAAGATGACATGGGCATGATAAGACGTATACAACGTACGACGAGTCACATGTCAAATGAAACTTGATGGGATATACTTGTCCTGTACTAGGGTGTGTGAATGCTCTCGCTCTACATATTACACGACAATTGACACAATGGAGACATGGAAAACATCCAGTCCCCAATGGTGCCAACGTTGTCTGCCTAGTGACTGATTTGGGTCCCACATCAGCTCTCACCAGCTGATCTCTGATGTTTTTACACCTACGGAAGGCATATCGTGGTAATACCCCAAATTCTGGTACTGTCGTCCGGCAACATCTTAGTATTGCCCAATGTTTTCTCAGTATTTTGTTAATAGCACTGCTCTGTTCTGAATAAGTGGACACAAATGTAATTCTATTATAGTTTTTAAATGAATGGACTGGCTCACCCTATCAATTACAAGGATGGGTGCTCCCCCCCAAAAAATATCCCCAATCTTTTGAAGTAAATAAATATAAATAACAGGATGTGAGGGGCACACCTACACATGGAAATCACATGGACAACCAGCCAATATATGTGTAACAATTATTAATTTATTAAATGCCACACTATAATAAACACTAAAATACACTAAAAGAATGAGGATCCTCAATTTTCACATAAGATACATATGCATATAATGTGATACATAGAATACATGAATAACTAAGTATCAATGACTGAACTATATAGTAACCAGTTTGACTGATGTGGGAATTACGATGTTTCAAATGCGCAGGATTAGATGCGCACTGCCTCTACTGGAAACTAGGCTTCTGGCCGTAGTCAATGATTCAACTGACAGTCCTGACTAAAGAGTGTCTTCACAGCAGGTATAACGTAGTCAGCTGTTAAACCGCACTGTGTAGCCGATATTATATTGATTCTTACCGCACCTGTGTGGCCGATAATTGTAAATACATGAACAGTCATATAGTTTGTTTCTTCACAGCGATTATGATTAGACTGCTGCTGGCCCGTACTGTGTGTGAACACACTACTCACTGTTACGATGTACTGCAATGACCGATCCCCCGTGCTTGGCGTGGCGTCCCACGTGTGTCAGCAGCGGTATTCTGGGTTCCGGTTCCTTCCTATTAACAGGTGAGTCTGTTGTGGACCGTTGATTAAGACGCCAGGGTCAAAGGAAATCCAGACCCAATGTGGAGTTCGGCGTTAGTTGATATCTTTAGTCCTGGACGCTTTGAAGCTTGTGTTTGATATTATCGGCTCTGCGAATAAGCGCTTCCAGGAATTCCAAAATGGTGCGCAGATATATCGGCTGCGTCAATTTTCTTTGTTTGAGACGCGTTTCGGAGTTGGCAGTGACTCCTTCCTCAGTGGTCAAGTCTCAGATGTTGAATGAGGGTTTTTATAAGGCTAAGTCCCTCCTCTCATTGTGGGTTGTTTCATCATTACCGGGAAAAACAGAAAGTCTGGATATGGATTCCATGATTGTTTATCCTTTTATCGTAACAATACCAGTCTATATATATATGTATATATGGAGTTCAACATTATGCATAATAATATTATTATTAAAACATGACACATAATATTAAACCACAAATATTGGCTGGGTAGACGATTGTGGTTTTTTAAAAGATACATTTCACATAAAAACATTCCTATGTAGTTATGTGGATAATATAGTTTAGAGCGGCAAACAATATCAAATTATTTGGTATATTGCTTCTGCATAACAGGACAATTGTTCCATGTGTCACTATATGCGTTTTTTCTTTGGCATATTATTTAGCAGTGTTTGCATACCCATCATAGGTAATACCCATACGTTATATCAACATGGATGCTATTTCCATGTAGTTATATATAGGGATGCATTCACATCAAAATATATAAGCGCACATATATTGCGATAAATTGATAAGAGTAGGAGAACTGAGTTGAAAAATTTTTAAGATAAAAAATATTTGTGAATATTTCTTAAAAAATAAATAAATAAATATTATATAAGTTATATATATATATATATATATATATATATATAACATAAAATACACTAAAATGCACATTCAATTTTGTATTAAAATTGGATACCAATTAATCACATAATAAAAATATATGTATATATACATATAAACAATATTAAGATTTGTAAATGTTAAAATATTTTAATAATAGAATACTAGATTAGAAAACTCAAAATATTCAAATCTACTTATAATTGTTGTTATTATTATTCCTTCTTAGTTTTTCATAATAGATATAAGATCGGCACCAACAAAGAAAATAGTTTCATACTGATTATATGAGCATTATTGTGATAATGCCTTATTTCTCTAAAATTTAGGAGGCAGATCACATATGTCTTTTTAAAAAGCCAAAAATCTCCATTTCTGCATTTAAACCTCGAGGGAGGATAGAGTCGAATTCAAAAAAATTTCTGGATTCAACTCTAGACATTTGACTTATGTGATCTCCTCCTCTCCAATGAGAGGATTGAGTCTTGATTGTGTGACATCTTAAAATGGTGTGATAGAGTATGTTTGTCATATCCTTTTTTAATATTTGAAATGTGTTCAGCAATACGTTTTTTCAATGTTCTTTTTGTTCTGCCCACGTATTGTTTCTTACATGGGCATTGGATAATGTATATGACACTTTCTGTGTTACATGTCATGAACTCTTTAATTTTATGTGTATGGTTATTGCTGGTGGATTTGACTTCAATAGTTTTTTTTAGGGAACGTGGTAGATTTACATCCCATACACAAGCCACATCTATAAAAACCAGTTAAATGTATCCATTTTTGAATGGATGTTTTTTTCACAGATTTGTTGCTGATAGTAGGAGCTACCAGTAGGCCCAAATTCGGAGCCTTGGAGAATGTGATTAGAGGTTTGTTTGGTAAAATATGGCCAATAGTCCTGTCTTTGACAACATGGTGCCAATGTTTGTTAATTATATATCTAATCTTTTTGTATTGGGAATTAAATGGCAGTATTATTCTTATGTTATCATTTATATCAGTTTTTGCTGTTTCTACTTTATCTAAAAATAAAGTGTTACGGTCTAATTTACGCACTGTTTCCAAAGAGGAATCTAAAATTTGTGGTGGATATTTCTTCTGTAAAAATTGATTCCTTAAATTTAAAGCCTCTTCTTCAAAAGTTTCTTGTTTTGAGCAATTTCTCTTAATCCGTCTAAATTGCCCTGAAGGAATATTTAAAAGCCATTGTGGCAAATGGCAGCTATCATACAATATATAGCTATTTTTGGACGTAGGTTTCTGATAGGTGCTACATAATATGTTGTCTCTCTCTATATTTATTTGCAGGTCCAAGAATTCAACGCAGGATGTACTGATAGTAGCTGTAAAGTGCAAGTTCAGTAAGTTATTATTAATACCTTCCAAAAAGGAATCAAGTGATAATTGATCCCCTCTCCACATAAACAAAATGTCGTCTATATAGCGATTCCAGAGCACCAGGTCTGTCCCCAGTCTTGGGATGATGACATCTTGTTCCCACTGTGCCATAAAAAGATTGGCATAACTGGGGGCAAACCTGGTGCCCATGGCGGTGCCTTGCACCTGCACATAAAACTCTGCATCAAAATAAAAGTAATTATGGTCTAATATAAATCTTACTGCCTCCGTTATATATTCTATCTGTTGAATCGGTAGTTGTCCATCTTGTATCAATTGAGCTTTCATGGCTTGGATCCCCTGCTCGTGGTGGATTATCGTATAGAGAGACTGTACATCTAATGTACCTATAATCCAAGTTGAGTCCCATTTAATTTGTTCTATCGTTTTAATTATTTGGGTCGTGTCTTTGGTGTAAGATTTAGTTTTCTTGACTACAGGTTGTAATAATCTGTCTATATATTGAGACAGATTTGCTGTGAGTCCATTAATCCCTGAAATAATGGGCCGTCCAGGTGGATCAGTTTGGCTTTTATGTCGTTTTGGAATGCAGTAAAAGACCGGTAATCTTTGTTGAGTGCTTAATATGTATTTGTACTCGTCTTGTGTTAAAATTTCTTGTTCAAGACCCTTTTTACACAACGTCGTTAGTTGTGAATAATAATCCTGTGTAGAGTCTGATTTTAATTTTTTATAAGTTTTGATATCCAATAATTGCCTCCTACATTCATTATTATATTTATCTGCTTCTAAAATAACAACTGCCCCGCCTTTATCTGCGGGGCGAATGACTACATTATTATCCTTCTGTAATTGTTTGACTGCTTGTATTTCTTGTCGGGATAAGTTATTATTATTCATATTTTTTGATGTTTTTATTTTTCTGATATCACACTCTACCGATTGTCTGAAGGTAGCCATTTCATGACTAATTTCTTGTCTCGGATACTGTCTAGATCTAGTTTTCAAGTTTGTATGAACATATGTCTGTTTCATTATTTTAATAGTTTCTGGATTAATAGGGTTTTTCATGTGGTATTTTTTCAAACATAATTTCCGAATGAATTTCTCCACTCCTATGTAAGTATCGAATTTGTTTAATTGGATCGTCGGTGCAAATTTGAGGTCTTTATTCAGCAATTCAATTTGTGATTGTGTGAGGGATATAGTGCTCAAATTTACAATAGCATCAGAAGTGTCTGTATCTGTGTGAATTATCTGTCGTAATTTTTTCTGTTTTTTTCCCCTACGTGTTTTTTGCTTCCTTCGTACTTGTATGATCTGTGTTGGTGATGCGGAACATACTGTGGTTCCCTGTGTTGTGTAAACTCCCATTGTTGTGGTTGGTGATGGTATTGTTGATTGTGATTGCGTTCTTGGCTGTCGTGTCGATATCTCAAATTGTATTGATGTTGTTGTTTGGTTGGAGATTTGTCCTGTGTCTTTACATGGGATTGAGGTGAGTGTCGTCTCGGACGTGCTTTGTGATGGGGCGGAGTTTGATCTAAAAAATGATTCTCACTAAAAACTTCAAACCTATTAGTCGTGGGTACTGTGTAATGTTTATCTACATATGTGTCCCTTTTTTCAGTAAGAGCCTGTGTTGTTGGTTGCTTATTAAGATTTTCTTCTATTTGTTTATTTTTAGGCTTTTTTGGAGAATTTTGTGTATTGTATATTTTCCTCGTTTTTTTTGTGATTATGTCATGCTCCATTTTATCCAAATTTTTACATAATCGTTCCTGTAGGAGTGTGAATTCTTCATTTTTAGGTAATTTTTCAATAGCACTTTTCATTTGCTCAATTTGTGATGTAATTTGTTCAAGCATTTGGGTCCTTCTCCTTACAATCATCTCCATTAAACCAATGGATTGTGATCGCAAGAAGGAGTTCCATTCCTGGTCAAACTCTTCATTACATAGATCTTGAGCTGGTATTTTGGACAAAAGCAATCCCTTGGGAATTTTTCTTTCTTTTATATACTGATTTAACATTCTAATTTCCCAACGTTGTTTTAGTTGCTTCTGTGCAAAAAATTCCAGCTCCTTAAATGTGTCAGACATACTTTTTTCCACTGGTAGGTGGATTTCATTTGCATTGTCAAACAGGTAAGATTCAACTAGCAACCGTTTTTGCTCCATGTGATTCCAAATGTCCATTGTTAGTTGAAGAGGAGCTCAAATCCAAAATGGGGAATAAAAATGTGAGTTTTTAAATGAATGGACTGGCTCACCCTATCAATTAAAAGGATGGGTGCTCCCCCAAAAAAGATATCCCCAATCTTTTGAAGTAAATAAATATAAATAACAGGATGTGAGGGGCACACCTACACATGGAAATCACATGGACAACCAGCCAATATATGTGTAACAATTATTAATTTATTAAATGCCACACTATAATAAACACTAAAATACACTAAAAGAATGAGGATCCTCAATTTTCACATAAGATACATATGCATATAATGTGATACATAGAATACATGAATAACTAAGTATCAATGGATGAACTATATAGTAACCAGTTTGACTGATGTGGGAATTACGATGTTTCAAATGCGCAGGATTAGATGCGCACTGCCTCTACTGGAAACTAGGCTTCTGGCCGTAGTTAATGATTCAACTGACAGTCCTGACTAAAGAGTGTCTTCACAGCAGGTATAACGTAGTCAGCTGTTAAACCGCACTGTGTAGCCGATATTATATTGATTCTTACCGCACCTGTGTGGCCGATAATTGTAAATACATGAACAGTCATATAGTTTGTTTCTTCACAGCGATTATGATTAGACTGCTGCTGGCCCGTACTGTGTGTGAACACACTACTCACTGTTACGATGTACTGCAATGACCGATCCCCCGTGCTTGGCGTGGCGTCCCACGTGTGTCAGCAGCGGTATTCTGGGTTTCGGTTCCTTCCTAATAACAGGTGAGTCTGTTGTGGACCTCAACTACCATCTGGCTGGTGATCCCTGTACTAGAGAGTGCCCCGGAGGATTTAGTGCTGTCTTCCCCATCACTGCTCTGCTAACCGTGTTGCCCCTGCGGCCCGGTCGCTGCAGATGCGTAAAAATAAAAAACGCTATAGAAATAATTGGGTCAGGATTCAGTGCGGGTGCTATGCATTCACTTCACGCATCGCACCTTCGTGGAAAACTCACTCATGTGAAAGGGGCCTAACGGTGTACGGTACCTAAAGGAAGCTATAAGATGCCCTATGTTACAGGTAAATGCCATGTTAGATTTCATTTGAAGATCTGAAACAAGTCTAAAAAATATGAAAAAAACCTAAAGAAATCAAACCTTTTTAATGCCTTTTTGAGTAAAATTCCAGTAAACTCCTATAATGCTGCACGATCTGTAAAGCAAGAAATTATAACTTATCTGCTGTAAAATTACGGACATGACGTCTGTAATATGAATTCTGTGAAGAGCAAACTGATTGTTATCTGACTAACTAATATCGTTACTGCCATCTATTAGGCAAGACATGGCGAGGACAGTGCAGACGGAAGTACCTCCATCAACCCAAAGACACCGCGCACAATGAGTGAGCATGCATGACATTTTGTGGGAATTTGGAGGCGTTACACAATTTTCAAATTGCAAAAGCCTCGATGAATCTATTTTTTTAGAACTGTGACTTAAAGGGTTTATCTGGGTAGCGCTGTGAGGTCTTGAGATGGCCACTTCCAGGATCACATGCCACACATTGGGCACATGATCCTAGCCTGAGGTTAAAACCTGCAGCGCATGCGTAAATCTGAATCTCTCACTAGTGCTGTGCTAAAAGATTCAGACTCACTCACGCTTGTGAGGCAGGTTCTAACCCCAGCCAAGGATCATGTGCCCAGTGTGTGGCATGTGATCCCGGTAGTGGCCATCGCAACGCAGTCCGGATAACCCCCTTAGGCTAAATGCACACGTTCAGAATCTGCACTGAAATCCGCAGGTAATCACAGGGAAATCCGTGCGGACAATCCGCATCAATTGGTGCAGATTTACATGCGCATTTGGTGCGGATTTTCCTCTCCCCATTGAAATGAATGGAGAAAATCCTGTCAGGAAAAAATAAAGTCCTGAATATTACACTGCACCCCATGTATAGTCCTGTATATTACACTGCACCCCATGTATAGACCTGTATATTACACTGCACCCCATGTATAGTCCTGTATATTATACTGCACCCCATGTATAGTCCTGTATATTGTACTGCACCCCATGTATAGTCCTGTATATTACACTGTCCCCCATGTATAGTCCTGTATATTGTAGTGCACCCCATGTATAGTCCTGTATATTACACTGTACCCCATGTATAGTCCTGTATATTACACTGCACCCCATGTATAGTCCTGTATATTGTACTGTACCCCCGGTATAGTCCTGTATATTACACTGCACCCCATGTATAGTCCTGTATATTACACATACCCCATGTATAGTCCTGTATATTATACTGCACCCCATGTATAGTCCTGTATATTATACTGCACCCCATGTATAGTCCTGTATATTACACATACCCCATGTATAGTCCTGTATATTACACTGCACCCCATGTATAGTCCTGTATATTGTACTGTACCCCCTGTATAGTCCTGTATATTACACTGCACCCCATGTATAGTCCTGTATATTACACATACCCCATGTATAGTCTTGTATATTATACTGCACCCCATGTATAGTCCTGTATATTATACTGCACCCCATGTATAGTCCTGTATATTACACATACCCCATGTATAGTCCTGTATATTACACATACCCCATGTATAGTCCTGTATATTACACATACCCCATGTATAGTCCTGTATATTACACATACCCCATGTATAGTCCTGTATATTACACTGCCCGTCATGTATATAATACTGCACCCAGTGTAGAGTCCTGTATATTGTAGTGCACCTCATGTATAGTTCTGTGTTTTATACAACAATCCAGTGTAAAGTATCAGAAATATCTTTAAAATGTTGTTTTATTGCAAAAATGTTACATTATAGATAAATATCTGCAGGCACTCCAATAATCTCATACACAAGGTATCACTTCCATAATCTGATATGCAATTTATCACTACAAGAACATGTATGTAGATGCTGTGATGTTACAGAAATTGTCCCTAGAACACTCCTAGGGGCCAAGTGTGAGCCCATTACATTCAAAATGGCCGCTATCATGCTAAGGCTTTCACTTGTGATGTCATAAAGGGGAATCATGACATAACAATCAGGGGGTGTGGTCTAATCCTATAAATCAGGGTCGCGCCCTGACATCAGTGTCAGTTTCTCTAGCTGGCTGTCACCATGGGCAAGTCTAGGAAGAGGAGGCGGTTGACTGTACCTGTGGTGAACGCTGTAGAGAGCATGGATATCGGCCCACGGCAGTATCCAGATGATGAAGACATGAAGTCTGTCCACGAGGATGAGAAGATGGATGTTGGCCCTCGACAATATACCGACGATGTAGAGATGAAAGATCTTCAGGGGGCCACCACCATCAGGGCCTCAATCCCCCGGAAGAGAAAGCAGCCATCTTGCATCATATGCCGCCGGCTATAAGATCTGCCGCTAGATCCAGAGCTGCAAAAAATGCACTGAAAACCCCAAATGTTTCATAATAAACAGTTCTTTTTTTAAAGAAAAAAAAAATTGTGTTTTAATTTTCTTACTTATCAAATTTCACAAATTATAATCAGCCCTTATTTTCTATGGGTAGAGCTGGAGCCTGAAGGGGTGAGTTACCAATTTTCAAAAGTGTATTATTTAGTCACACATTTTTGCATAAAATCTGTGTGTACCAAAAAATCCTCCTCAGTAAATACCTCATCCACTAGTAATATATTTCCCTTAACAGTATGTTCCTAAAGTGTAGCCCATTACATTCAAGATGGCCGCTGTCATGCTGAGGCGCTGCTTGTGATGTCATCATTAGAATCCTGGCATGGTCACACTTTTTGTGATGTCATTATTAGAATCGCTTCTTGTTTCCATAGAAACACTATTTGTGAAGTCATCGGCCACAGAGTCTGAGTGTGTCATAATCAGTGGCCTGACTGAAGGGCATAGCTAGGGGTTCAGCATCTGTCACCTGAGTGGCCCGAATCCATGTAATGCCACACCATGCCTACTAGTAATACAGCTAAATAGTGACTGAATATTACCACCGTACTGGTACTAAGCAAATCACTGTAGGGGATCAGTATTACTCCCATACATAATAATAACAGAGTCACATAATATGTGAGGCTGAAAAAGGACATCTGTCCATCCAGTTTGGCCTGTTATCCTACAAGTTGATCCAGAGGAAGGCAAAAAACCCCATGAGGTAGAAGCCAATCAGGCAATCAGATAACTCCCTGGATCAATGACCCCTCTCTAGTAGCTATAGCCTGTAATATTATTACACTCCAGAAATACCTCCAGGCCCCTCTTGGATTCCTTTATTGTAGTCCCCATCACCACCTCCTCAGGCAGAGAGTTCCATAGTCTCACTGCTCTTACCGTAAGGAATCCTCTTCTATGTGTACAAACCTTCTTTCCTCCAGCACAGTGATGGTGAACCTTTTAGAGACCGATTGTCCAAACTGAAACCCAAAACCCACTTATTTATTGCAAAGTGCCAACATGACAATTTAACCGGAATACTGAGGTTTTCGTTTAGAAAAAACAACTCAACCATTAACATGGGCCGGACTGGGACTTAAAAGCAGATATAAGGTTAATCCACGGCACTCCAATTCACGTTCACATTTTTACATTTTATTGTGTTTACAGATTATCATTGTATACATCCAGATTAAATGATTAGTATGTAGCCACATAAATCATAGTTCCCGGACATTTCGGTCTAATTATGACCTTCCTCAGTGGGATCTTAGTGGCGGTGCAGTAGGTATGACGCTGCATGTGAAACATTCGGGAACTATGATTTATGTGGCTACATACTAATCCTTTAATCTGGATGTATACAATGATAATCTGTAAACACAATAAAATGTAAACATTTGAACGTGAATTGGAGTGCCGTGGATTAACCTTATATCTGTTCTACAACCCTCACGGGCACCCACAGTGGATTTATGGTGTGCGGAGTACACATCTCTTCAAATGGGACTTAAAAGCAGGCCTGGCACACAAACCTCACCAGCCCACAAACATACAATGGCTACACAGCGATTTGGGACACAACGATGATCTATGTATTATACTGCCCTGTATATGGATTCCATATACTGGGCAGTATGTTATATGGGTCATAGTCTCCTTACATACATCCTCCATATACTGGGCAGTATAATACATAGGTCATAGTCACCTTACATACATCCCCCATATACAGGGCAGTATAATACATAGGTCATAGTCACCTTACATACATCCCCCATATACAGGGCAGTATAATACATAGGTCATAGTCTCCTTACATATATCCCTCATATACAGGGCAGTATAATACATAGGTCATAGTCTCCTTACATACATCCTCCATATACAGGGCAGTATAATACATAGGTCATAGTCTCCTTACATACATCCTCCATATACTAGGCAGTATAATACATAGGTCATAGTCTCCTTACATACATCCTCCATATACAGGGCAGTATAATACATAGGTCATAGTCTCCTTACATACATCCTCCATATACAGAGCAGTATAATACATAGGTCATAGTCTCCTTACATACATCCACCATATACAGGGCAGTATAATACATAGATCATAGTCTCCTTACATACATCCTTCATATACAGGGCAGTATAATACATAGGTCATAGTCTCCTTACATACATCCCCCATATACAGGGCAGTATTATACATAGGTCATAGTCTCCTTACATACATCCTTCATATACAGGGCAGTATAATACATAGGTCATAGTCTCCTTACATACATCCCCCATATACAGGGCAGTATAATACATAGGACATAGTATCCTTACATACATCCTCCATATACAGGGCAGTATAATACATAGGTCATAGTCTCCTTACATACATCCTCCATATACTGGGCAGTATATTACATAGGTCATAGTCTCCTTACATACATCCTCCATATACTGGGCAGTATAATACATAGGTCATAGTCTCCTTACATACATCCCCCATATACAGGGCAGTATAATACATAGGTCATAGTCTCCTTACATACATCCTCCATATACAGGGCAGTATAATACATAGGTCATAGTCTCCTTACATACATCCTCCATATAATGGGCAGTATAATACATAGGTCATAGTCTCCTTACATACATCCCCCATATACAGGGCAGTATAATACATAGGTCATAGTCTCCTTACATACATCCTCCATATACAGGGCAGTATAATACATAGGTCATGAGTAGGGTTATTGGCTATACTCGGGTCCACTACCAACCCATTAAACTAACCTAACCACCCCTCATAGTCTCCTTACATACAGTACAGACCAAAAGTTTGGACACACTTTCTCATTCAAAGAGTTTTCTTTATTTTCATGACTATGAAAATTGTAGATTCACACTGAAGGCATCACAACTATGAATTAACACATGTGGAATTATATACATAACAAAAAAGTGTGAAACAACTGAAAATATGTCATATTCTAGGTTCTTCAAAGTAGCCACCTTTTGCTTTGATTACTGCTTTGCACACTCTTGGCATTCTCTTGATGAGCTTCAAGAGGTAGTCACCTGAAATGGTTTTCACTTCACAGGTGTGCCCTGTCAGGTTTAATAAGTGGGATTTCTTGCCTTATAAATGGGGTTGGGACCATCAGTTGCGTTGTGGAGAAGTCAGGTGGATACACAGCTGATAGTCCTACTGAATAGATTGTTAGAATTTGTATTATGGCAAGAAAAAAGCAGCTAAGTAAAGAAAAACTAGTGGCCATCATTACTTTAAGAAATGAAGGTCAGTCAGTCTGAAAAATTGGGAAAACTTTGAAAGTGTCCCCAAGTGCAGTCACAAAAACCATCAAGCGCTACAAAGAAACTGGCTCACATGCGGACCGCCCCAGGAAAGGAAGACCAAGAGTCACCTCTGCTGCGGAGGATAAGTTCATCCGAGTCACAACTGTTAAGAGGAGACTGTGTTGTAACGGACCGTTTCAGCAGACAAGGGGTTAAAATCCGTTTAGGCGATATGCCCCTTTCTGAGAGACAGGCACAGCTACTGCAGAACACCAAACTCCCAAACTGGATACAAAATAGCACTCCAAACTGGAACCTCGCGAATAGCTGCTAGCAGACGAACAGGAAAAGCATACAATCAGCTTACACTCCTGGCAATCAGTCTCTAACAGCATACAGGGAATCCACCCAATAACGAGACAAGGCTCCGTGTTGAGGGTCAAGCAGTGGTCTGACTGTACTTCATGTACAGCCTCTTTTATTCATAAAAAACAAACATAGTACTGCCCACAGGGTTTTGAAATCCAACCAATCAATATCTTACAACACACACAATGCAAGTACAGAAACCAATCGTTTACGCCCCCTAGGGGACCAGAAGGGAGACTGCGACACAGAACAGATACAACACATCCCCACAATGCATCATGGTTTCCTCCTCTCTGTCCTGGAGACAACCGAAGAGCAATCCAATTATCTCTCAGGACAAAGGGAAATCGCCAATACACATGTGGAGACAACAGGACAGACATCACCATTTAAACACACAATGGGACAATGGAACACACCCAGCATTTTTCTCCCCTCTGTCTATCCACCCAACTGTCTCTCAAGCTGACAAGTTACACAAACATATATACGCTTGGTTCTTTAAAGTGGTATACCCATATGCCCTATCATACGTACAGGAATTACCGTATATAGTGGCTGGGTTTGCCACAGGGCCATAATCCTGAGGCAAGAGGCTTTTAAACAGGCCTCTCCAAAACCCAGTGGCGAGGTTGGTTTTGCCACATGTGTGATTCAGGCCTTCATGGTAGAATATCTGCTAGGAAACCACTGCTAAGGACAGGCAACAAACAGAAGAGACTTGTTTGGGCTAAAGAACACAAGGAATGGACATTAGACCAGTGGAAATCTGTGCTTTGGTCTGATGAGTCCAAATTTGAGATCTTTGGTTCCAACCACCGTGTCTTTGTGCGACGCAGAAAAGGTGAACGGATGGACTCTACATGCCTGGTTCCCACCGTAAAGCAAGGAGGAGGAGGTGTGATGTGTGGGGGCAGTGGCGTCGCCACGGCCCCCCCTACATCGCGCTGTGCCCCCCCCATCTAAAATGCCCCCTCCCAAGTGAGCCGCCGCCGCACTGCTGCAGCCGGGCACTAGGCCGGCAGCCTATCAGAGGCCGGCGCAGATGGCGCGATGACGTCATCGTGCCGCTGAGCCATACAGAGTGGGACACAGGCCGGAAGAGGCCTGCATCGCATCGCTGACATGGAGGTAAGTATAAGTGCTTTTTTTTTAGTTTTTTTTACAATATTATTACAGGCGCAATAAGTGGGGCTCGTTACAGGCACAATAAGGGGGGCTCACTCATTACTGGCACAATAAGGGGGGCTCATTACTGCACAATAAGGGGGGCTTATTACTGGCACAATAAAGGGGGCTCATTACTGGCACAATAAGGGGGGCTCATTACTGGCACAATAAGGGGGCTCATTACTGGCACATGATGGGGGGCTTATTACAATACTGGCACATGATGGGGGGCTCTTGTTACTAGAACATTGGGGGGCTCTTATTACTGGCACGTGATGGGGGGCTCTTGTTACTAGCACGTTATTGGTGGGCACTATAGGGGCATCTACTGAGGCCACAAATAAGGGGTATTTTATATTGGGGGCTCTGTACAGTAGCATTTTATACTGGGACACATGGTGGGTACTATGGGGAAGGGGGAGAGGAGTACTATGGAGTCATCTACGGGGGGCACTAAGAAGGGGTATTTTATACTTGCAAATTATGGGGGCACTATGGGGACATTAGCTCAATTGGGGGCATTACAAGGGGGTATTTTTTGCAATGTCACATTATAAGGAGAATTATTTCTACTGGGGGGGCATTATGGTGGGCTTTATTACTCCCCCATGGTATGACTCCCTAGTAGCAGCACCAGCCTCTCCCTGCTCTGCTATCCCTCTGCCCTTTCTCCAAATCCTTATTATGAAATCTTTCTCATTAGGATAAAGCACAACATCCGCTCCGCCGAGCCCCCCCCCCCGCCAAAGTGTGGAAGTGGCGTCCGAGATCCCCAAGGGCCAAGTAACTGTAAGTTTTCATGTGAAATATGTTTATGTTAAACACATATAGCATACACTGTGCCACACAATATACAGTATACCGCTACACTGTGTCACACAATGGACAGTATACCGCTACACTGTGCCACACGATATACCTCTACACTGTGCCACACAATATACAGTATACCTCTACACTGTGCCACACAATATACAGTATACCGCTACACTGTGCCACACGATATACCTCTACACTGTGCCACACAATATACAGTATACCTCTACACTGTGCCACACAATATACAGTATACCGCTACACTGTGCCTCACAATATACAGTATACCTCTACACTGTGCCTCACAATATACAGTATACCCCTACACTGTGCCCCACAATATACAGTAAACCGCTACACTGTGCCACACAATATACAGTATACCTCTACACTGTGCCACACAATATACAGTATACCCCTACACTGTGCCCCACAATATACAGTAAACCGCTACACTGTGCCACACAATATACAGTATACCGCTACACTGTGTAGTCTGTTCTATAAGCACCCTTGTTCTGTGGCGGCGGACAGAAAATTATCTGGAAGTGTGGATGACACATATAGCGTAAGATGCTATATACGGTATGTGGCATCCACAGATCCCCCTCCCTATAAAAGTGTCATCCACAGGCAGCTAGGACATGTTGAAATCTGAGAGATTTTTTTTTTTAAACCACGGACAGCAGGACTTTTCTTCCCTGTTGCGGTTTTAGGTATTGGGTAAAGTATCGCAGCATTTCTAAGCATACTTGTGTAAATGTATCGTTGTTATAGCTGCCCCCCCAAAAAATTTGAAAACTATAGACCCCACTGTTTGAGAAGGCACCCACCCTCGCAGTAGCGCTGTGGTCTTCTCTCACTATGCACTGTATACTGTATAGCGGCTGTGCTTGTGCAAAGCCTTATTTACTTCAATGGGGCTGATCTGTATCTAGGCAGTGTCATTTGAATGTGATGTCCCATGGCCTAGGCTAAGCTACTGCGTGCATCGGTGCCTTCTCAAACAGTTGATCGGTGGAGGTCATGGGGGTGATCAGCGTACAGAGTAGAAAAGTCTCAGAAAACTCCTTTAATCAGTGTATCTCACAGTTTTATATCATAAATACACTGAAAAATATATTTAGATGACAAACACACTTTTTCTGATGTGCAAATTTCTTCACATAGTGTTAACAATATGTCACTATAAGGCCTCATGCACACGACGTTGTTTGATTCCACGTCCGTTCTGCAAATTTTGACTTTCTGATGCAGAGCCATTTATTTCTATAGAGCCGTAGAAATTGCGGCTAGCCAACCGTTTTGTATCCGCGTCCATAATCCGTGGTTCCCTTCCGCCCCAAAAAATATAACCTGTCCTATTCTTGTCCGAAAACAACGGTTTGCGGACCCATTCAAGTTAATGGGTCTGCAAAAAATACGGCTGCACATCGAAAACCATCCGTATGTTATAAGTTGCGGATAAGTTGCCTGGCAAACTGTCTCCAAGACCCTTTGGCAATAAATAAAAAAAATTGTACAGGAAGTTTAAACGACCAGATTGCCATGATTGCACATTTTGCAGACACTTCATTTTGGCAGTCATTTGACTAGTTTTCTGTTCTACCCAAAAATGCCACGGTGGAATGTGGAAAAACGGATTACTTTTGTACATGAAAGGCCCGAGCTGTGGGACACACGGTCCCCTGTGCATCAGGATCGTGTGCGCAAGGAAGTATCCTGGGAGAAAGTGGCCCGTCGCTTGAGGCCTAGCGAATGGGATAGAGCGGATCACCGAGGTCGTGCAGAATTAAGTAAGTGCAAGCTATGTCGTTTCTGTGTTCTGTCCCTGTGTTGTCCCTAATTATTTTGCTAGTACTTCCATGAGTTCTGAATCATGTCCCTTTTGTGGCCGGGCTTAATTCCGTAGTGGTATGTCCATGTAGGGGTGTAGCTATATAGGGGAAGCAGGGGAAGCGGCTGCTTTTGGGCCCTGACCCAGAAGGGGCCCATCCAGGAGAAGGAGAAATAAAAGACTTGGTCAGGCCCCTCAACAGTATTAACACAGTTATTATATACAGTGTCAGTATAGACAGTGTATAAAAATGATGGAACAGCTGCCGGGCCTGGTATAAGAGAGTGATCTTTACTAGCCACAGGAATGGGGGCGGCATGAAAGGAAGGTGTAGAGAACAAATACTGGGTGAGGGGGGCCTCATTCTCAAATTTGTGATCGGGCCCAGTCATTTCTAGCTACGCCACTGTGTACATGTTTTTTTTAGTTTTGGACACATGTGGCCCTGTTGGAATTGATCAGCCAACATCTGTCTACTTTCCATATTATACATTAGTCTTTTTTCAAGGCATAGCACAAATAATTTAAGCCTTCATGCAATTATCGAACAATAGGATACCCACACCTGCCCTACTGTACGATGTGCTGTGCAATCTCCCCTTTTGCCACTTTTGTGAAGCGATTTATTTGGCTTTTCATTTTTGGATGTTATCTTTTTTATTTTTTTTTTGGTTTCTCAGAATTTTTACTGTTTGTTGCTTTCACAGTGAAGAACACCAAGACAAGGTGGAATAGCTACAGAGACCAGTTTCGGAGGGAGCTTATTGAAAGGAGCCGCAGTAGGGGGGGTTCTTCAAAAAAACGCCCATATTTATACACGGAGCAACTTCGGTTTTTACGCCCTGTGATGGAGTTGAGGCCGTAAGTCTGGTTTATTTCAAATTAAATGTATGGAACTGTATATGTCATTGTCCATAATGAAAATATATATAGCAGACCTTTCTTCCAGGTTTTGTCTGCTATGATGTTGGTAGCGTATTTCAGATTTTTTGGGTTTGCATTTACACAGGATGCCCTGTTCGACCCATTTTCTGCGGACGATATGTCATAATTATGGCTTCACCATTGTTGTAACTCCTTTTTTTTTTTTTGAACATAATCGTGCAGAGACATTGTTGGTAGTTCATTTCCAAATGTGTTAAAAGGTGTTTTTTTCATCTCAGACAATGGGGGCATATTGCTAGGATATGCCCCCATTGTCTTACAGGTGCATGTCCCACCGCTGGGACCTGCACCTATATTGTGAACGTAGCCTCAAAAGTGAAGGAGGCCGCAGTGCGCATGCGCCCCCTCCCTCCATTCATTTCTATGGGGCCGCATAAAAGAGCTGAGCGCTGGCTCGGCTATTGCCGTCTGCCCCATATAAATCCAGTAAATGAAGGTGGAGGCAGCATGTCCGGCACAAAAAGATCCCTTTATTGGGAGCCGCTCAAGTGAACAAACGTGCAGAGGGTAGTACTGTGCAGAGTCTGTAATTTGTGAATGCTGCCCCTGCCCCCCCCCCCGCTTTTCCAGCGGTGCCCCCTGCCCCCGATCGGTCCCCCTTCTGTGTGTGATGGCGGCGGCTCCATTCCTGAGCCGCCTCCATCAGCAGCGTGTGTCAGCTCTATGCTGACACTGCTGTAACCCCATAGATGCCGCAGTAGCGGCATCCGTGGGGTTAATAGAAGGAGGGGGCTCCCTCTCTCAACCATCAGGGCTGCTGCGCTGCGATGGCAGCGCCCGATGGTTGCCATGGCAACCGGACGCTTTGCAAAGGCGTCCGGTTGCCATTGCATAGGCGTCCGGTGCTGCCACCTACAGGGCATCTGATTGTATTATACTTTGCAATGCAAGAGCATTGCAAAGAATAGTACAACCATCAGCCCCACTGGATCTTCAAGATCCAAGAGGGAACTGATAAAAAAAAAAAAAGTGAAAATAATAAAAGTAAAAATAAATGAATAAAAATGTAAAAAATAAATTGCCTTTTCCTATAAAAAAAACCAAACACACATATTAGGTGTCACCGCGTCCGTAACGACCATCTCTATAAATATATCACATCATCAACCCCGTCCAATAAACACCATAAAAAATAAAAACGGTGGAAAAAAATAAGCCATTTTTGTCACCTTACATCACAAAAAGTGCAACACCAAGCGATCAAAAAGGCGTATATACCCCAAAATAGGACCAATCAAACCGTTACCTCATCCCGCAAAAAATAAGCCCATATTTAAGACAATCGCCCAAAAAATAAAAAAGCTATGGCTCTCCGACTATGGAGACACTAAAACATAATTTTTTTGGTTTCAGAAATGCTATTATTGTGTAAAACTTAAATAAATAAGAAAAAGTATACATATTGGGTATTGCCACGTCCGTAACGATCTGCTCTATAAAACTATCACATGACCTAACCCCTCAGATGAACGCTGTAAAAAAAAAAACTGTTCCAAAACAACCAATTTTTTGGCCACCTTGCCCCATAAAGTGTAATAATGACTGAACAAAAAATCATATGTACCCAAAAATGATACCAATAAAAACCTCAACTCTTTCTGCAAAAAACGAGCCCCTGCACAAGACGATCGGTAGAAAAATAAAAAACATATGGCGTTCAGAAAAACAATCCAGCAAAATCGGCCTTCCAAAAACCATAAGGTGTTTCTTTCCTTCTGCGCCCTGTCGTGCGCCCTTACATCAGTTTACAACCACATGTGGGGTGTTTCTGTAAACCGCAGAATACTGAAGAGAGAAATATATCCACCATTTTATGTTGAATGACAAGATTGAACCTAAAGAAGTAGAAGTATGGTGCATCCCACATCAAGGTGTTTACCACTCAAAGAAACCAGATAAGATTAGAGTAGTATTTGATTGCTCAGCAAAGTACAGTGGTGTTGCATTGAATGATCATCTACTAAAAGGACCAGATGTTACAAACACTCTGCCTGGAGTACTTTGTAGATTCAGAAAGTATCCCGTAGTGGTCATGTGTGACGTTGAAAAGGTGTTCCACCAGTTTCATGTGAAGAATGAAGATAGAGACTTCCTAAGGTTTCTATGGTGGGAGGATGGAGATACAGATACAGAGCCAGCAGAATGAAAGTACACTTGTTTGGAGCCGCATCATCTCCAGGTTGCACCAATTATGGTATGAAGTACCTGGCTAATCAGAATGAAAAGAATTGCCCATCAGCAGCAAATTTTCAGAAGAAAAACTTGCATGTAGATTATGGTCTCATAAGTCTAGAGTTTACAGAATCTGCAATCAAACTAGTGAAAGAAAGCCAAGAGTTATGAACAAGAGGAAACCTGCACATTCACAAATTCATCACAAACAACAGAGAGGTACTGGAATCCATCAGTGACTCTGAACGTGCAGCAACAATGAAGAATGTAGATCTCAATTATGATCATCTTCCAGTTCAGAACGTACTTGGATTGGGATGGAATGTAGAGAACGACAAGTTCTTCTTTGAAGTATCTATTGAAGAGAAAGTTACAACTAGACAAACCATTCTTTCTGCAGTGGTTTCTATATTTCTTGGCCCCAGTAATCCTAAGAGCAAAAGAAATGCTGCAAGAATTATGCAGACTGAAGTTGGGATGGGATGAGCCCATACCTGAAAATTTGAGGCCAAGGTGGGAGAGACTTGCAAAACTTGAGAGAAGTTTGAATACCCAGATGTTTAGTACCTCATGATTTCAGAAAGTACAAGAAAATAGAACTTCATCACTTTTCAGATGCCAGTAGTAATGGATATTGTCAGTGCTCCTACATCAGAGTAATAGCAGAAGAAAATATACACTGTGCCCTGGTTATGGGGAAGGCCAGAGTTGCACCTACCAGTAGTCAGACAATACCAAGACTTGAACTGACAGCAGCTGTAGTTTCAGCATCAGTAAGCAAGTTTTGGAAATGAAAATAGATTAGGAATATTTTTGGACAGACTCATAAGTTGTCCCAGGATACATAAACAACAAAGCTCGAAGATTCCATATCTTTGTCGCCAACAGAGTTAAGAAAATTCGGGAAATAACAAATCCGGAACATTGGCATCACATTGACACAAAGCATAACCCAGCAGATCATGCTTCGAGAGGCCTGAATGTAACTGAATTGAATAATTCAAATTGGTTCACAAGTCCTGAGTTCCTTTGGGAAAAGGAAATCACGCCCAGTAAAGGTTAAACAGAATTGAATTATGGGTGATCCAGAAGTAAAAGTTGTACAAACATTGAGCACTTCTGCCAAGTGTCAAGATGACATACTTGAAGACTAGCCAGATGTTCAAAATGGAATACGGTCATAAACGGAGTAGCTCGAATTCAACGTTTGGCAAAGGGAATCAGAAAGAAGGAATCATTGAATGTAGAAGAAAGACTGAAAGCTGAATAAACAGTCATAAGTCTCATTCAACAGAGATTCTACAGTGTAGAGTTGAAGAGACTTAGTCAAGAACCTAAAAGGCTTCCAAACAACCACCCATTGTACAAGCTTAATCTTGTTCTGCAGGATGGTATACTGAAGGTGGGAGGGAGACTGGAAAATTGATAGTTACCTAGCAGAGTGAAGTGTCTAGCAATTCTACCCAAAAACTCTACCTTCATAAGATTGATTAGTGATCACTACAACAACATACCCTTGCATCAAGGAAGAAGCTTTACCCAAAGCTGTTTGAGAGAAGGTGGTTACTGGATTGTGAAAGGAAGAAAAGTTATAGCAAAGTATGTAAGTAAATGTGTAGTCTGCAGAAAGGCACGTAGACCTACTGACGAGCAAAGAATGGCAGATTTACCGCCAGATCGTGTAAACCCATCACCACCATTTCTTTATAGCGGAATGGATTGTTTTGGCCCATTCATTACCAAACAGAACCGCAAGGAGTACAAGAGATATGGACTAATATTTTCATGTCTGAGTTCCAAAGCGATTCACCTGGAAATGTTAGAAGATATGTCTACTGACGCATTCATCAACGCCTTGAGATGTTTCATAGCCATTAGAGGTACTGTCAGAGAGCTTAGATCTGACCAAGGATCTAATTTTGTCAGAGCAAAGAATGAACTGAAGAAAGCTCTAAAAGAGATCGATAAAGAAAAAGTAACTGAGTATTTGTTAGAGAAACAGTGTGATTTTCACATGAATGCTCCACATGCAAGCCATAGTTCAGTGTTGAAAAAGAACTCCGGAAGAATAGATGATGCTTCATTTAGGACTCTATTCAATGAAGTAATGTCTATTATTAACAGTCGTCCACTTACAGTTGATAACATCAATGATCCAACAAGTTTGGACCCTTTAACTTCCAACCATCTACTTCACCTTAAGTCAGATTACATACAGCCACCGCCTGCCAAGTTCACTAAAGAGGATTTATATGCCAGAAGGAGATGGCGAAGAGTTCAATATCAATTAGAACAGTTTTGGAATAGATTGAGGAAAGAGTACTTAGCCAATCTTATGCTAAGAAGTAAATGGCAAACACCCAGAAGAAATGTCCAAGTTGGTGACATAGTGTTAGTGAAAGAAGAAGATTTACCTAGAAGTCAATGGAAATTGGCCAAAGTTCTAGAAGTTCAAAAGGATGAAGACAAACTAGTAAGAAGAGTGTTGTTACAAATAGGAGACTCAAAACTTGTCAAAAAAGGAAAATGTCTCACTACTCCACTCACGTTGGAACGTCCTATACAGAAGTTAGTTGTTTTACTTGAGAGTGATAAAAGACACTTGGAAGTTGAGAACCTGGTGGAAAATTCCTCAAATTCATGTTTAAGTCCATTTGCTCAGTGTCTACCATGCGAGGTTTGGTGTATACATATTTGGGGTCATTTATCAAACTGGTGTAAAGGAGAACTGGCTTAGTTGCCCATAGCAACCAATCATATTCCTCCTTTAATTTTCCAAAGGAGCTATGAAAGGTGGAATCTGATTGGTTGCTATAAGCAACTAAACCAGTTCTACTTTAAACTAGTTTGATAAATATCCCACATAATCTATAAATTGCACCAAACATTTTGGTTCGAGCATATAATTCTTCAAAGCATTGCTTCTGTATGAGTAATGGGTTTCATATCTGCATTTGATCATCCAGCAGGCTGATCCGTAGAATTATAGGTAATTTTGGTTGGGAGTGTAGCTGGCCAGCTAAGACCTGTCCTAGGTTGCTAGTATAGCTTATATGTGTATACAGCTAAACCTGAAAAATAGCCTTCATACAGTTCCTATGTTTATGTGTTAAAGACAAAAGCAGAGTTATTTACTGTGACATCATGTTATATAACTGTTATATTTTGTGCTCACAGAAGCAGAAAAATATAATATGCCTTTAAGATTCATTTTGTAATGTAAGGTAAGCTCAGTGACACAGCAGAAACAAAATAAAGCATAGTGTTAATCTGTTGTTGCTGGGCAGAAGTCTAGACCAATCACAGCCAGCTTCTCATACAGCAAGAGTTTTCACCAATCACAGCCAGCCTCACACACAGTCTGTCTGGGAATTCCCCTAGCAGGAGCTGCTAGAATCATTATTTACCAGAGACAGGAGCTGAAGAGACATTCACTTTACTGAGAGCTGTGTTTTTATGGAAGCAGGAGAGGCCAAAATAGGTATTTAAAACAGTTATATAATGTTCCTGTTGTTAGTATTTTGATTGTAACTGTATATTGAACCAGTTATATGTGTGTTTACTTACTGTTCCACCAATTGCAATCCAAATTGCATACAACCATACCAGATCATACTCAACCAATCTGCAAATAGTCACTGCTAACTGAATACTGCAAGCAGAACTATTGGTTAGACCTCAGATATACCTCTCAGAGAGATCATAAAGTGCTTAAATAACTTTAAGTGACAGTACAGATACTGAAGAGAGAAATATATCTACTGTACCATTTAATGTTGAATGACAAGATTGAACAGTAAAACCACCATCTTATACATGCCGCCATCTTATGATACTTTATTCAACACGTCTTGTGAACATGGACTATCTGTTGCAGAGGCTGCAGTTGAAGTTAATAAATAAGTTATTTGAAGCATTTGGTGTGCTCTTTAAACCTACTGTTTCCATAGAACGGTGCTAGAGGAATTACAGAGTAAGGCCTCATGCACACGACAGTATTTTTTCATGGTCCGCAAAAACGGGGTCCGTAGGTCCGTGATCCGTGACCGTTTTTTCGTCCGTGGGTCTTCCTTGTTTTTTGGAGGATCCATGAACATGAAAAATGAAAAAAAATCTAAGTCAAGTTTGCCATTGAAATGATAGGAAAAAACGGACACGGATCACGGACACGGATGACAATCTTGTGTGCATCCGTGATTTTTCACGGACCCATTGACTTGAATGGGTCCGTGAACCGTTGGCCGTGAGAAAAATAGGACAGGTCATATTTTTTTCACGGCCAGGAAACACGGATCACGGATGCGGCTGCCAAACGGTGCATTTTCCGATTTTTCCACGGACCCATTGAAAGTCAATGGGTCCATGAAAAAAAACGGAAAACGGCACAACGGCCACGGATGCACACAACGGTCGTGTGCATGAGACCTAATAAACAGTCTGGTTAAACTAAAAGTCAGAGATTTTAAAATTCTTCTAATGCCACAGAGCAAAAGGCACTTCATAGTGCTGCGCCTGCCACATTTACCTTATAACTATTGAATATCTACTCTTTTGTATGTATATATACTGTGCACTACAATTATAATACTACTAGAACTACTAAATAATGTTTTTGTCTTTTTATTTTTTTTATTTCTAGTATATATTCATATATCATATCATATCTAAAACTAAATGTTCTAGTCCTAGCTTGGAACTGCTTGCACACAACCATATCTGTTTTGCATTCTTCAAATCGCGGATCCACAAAATACGGATGCAGTCTTCGTTTTTGTTTTGCGGACCCATTGACTTCAATGGTTCTGTAGTCCGCATATTCCATCTATTTGCAGACAGACATATGGATACCGAAAACACACAGATGATCTCTGTGCTTTCCGCACCCATATGTCCGTTCTGCAAAAAGATAGAACATGTCCTATACTTGGCTGCAAACTGCAGACCACAAACCCATTGAATTTAATCGGACCACAAAAAATGCTGATGCAACATGGACGGTATCCTTATTTTGTGGATCTGCAATTTTCGGATGGTAAAACGGATACAGTTGTGTGTGTGAGGTCTTATCCAGATCTTAGGCCCCTTGCACGCGGGCGTCAAGGATTTCGTCTGGATGCGTGAGTGTGCACGCAATTTCAGTCAGTTTTGTCTGCGATTGCATTGTTCAGCTTTGTCTGCGCGACTGCAAAGCGTTTTAATGCATTTTGCACGCGCGTGATAAAAAACGAAATGTGGTACCCAGACCTGAACCCGGACGTCTTCACTGAAGTTTGGGTTTGGGTTCGGCGTTCTGTAGATTTTATTATTTTCCATTATAACATGGTTATAATGGAAAATAATAGCATTCTTTAATACAGAATGCTTACTAAAATATCCATTGAAGTAAAAAAAATAATAAAAAAATACTTACCTCATCCACTTGATCGCGCAGCTGTTATGGTCTTCTTTCTTCTTGCAGGACCTGCAAAAGGACCTGCGCTGATTAGGGTTGTTCGAACCCGAACTGTAAAGTTCGGGTCCGTACCGAACTTTAGGATTTTTGGACCCCAGACCCGTACCCGAGCTTTTCAGTAAAAGGTTTTTCTGGGTTTAAAAATAACCCCTTTTGGCAATACCCTACAACTGGGGCCTATGCAGCATTTGTCAGTGTGAAATTTAAGCTTGAAATACTGTAATAATTTTCTGGGTTTTAAAAAACACCCTTTTTGGCAAAATACTAAATTTGCAGCCTTTGCTGCACCTGTCAGTGTGAAATACACGCGTTAGATACTGCTGTTATCTTCTGTTATTAAAAAAACACCCATTTTAGGCAAAATACAACATTTGCAGCCTTTGCTGCTTCTGTCAGTGTTAAATACACACGTTAGATACTGTTGTTATATTCTGTTATAAAAAAAACACCCATTTTGAGAAAAATATTAAATTTGCAGCCTTTGCTGGATCTGTCAGTGTGAAATACACGCGTTAGATACTGCTGTTATCTTCTGTTATTAAAAAAACACCCATTTTGGGCAAAATACTAAATTTGCTGCATAAGTGTGAAATACATGCGCTAGATACTGCTGTTATATTCTGTTATAAAAAAAACGGTCGTGGTGCTGTTGGTGGAGCTCCTGTTGCAGGGAGAGGACGTGGTCGATCTGTGCCAGCTACACGCACAAGTGAAACACCTTCCTCAGGTGTGTGTAGGTGACTGAACCTTCAGCGTTATTTGGTCGGGCCTAATGCAGCTCTACGAATGGTGAGGCCACGAAAGTGTTCATCTCTCCATCTCCCAAACACTGGAGAGGAAGAGGAAGTACCTCCCTACCCACCCGCGATCCCTGGCCCTGAATGCCAGCATTTCTAAATTACTGGCTGTAACGGACCGTTTCAACAGACAAGGGGTTAAAATCCGTTTAGGCGATATGCCCCTTTCTGAGAGACAGGCACAGCTACTGCAGAACACCAAACTCCCGAACTGGATACAAAATAGCACTCCAAACTGGAACCTCACGAATAGCTGCCAGCAGACGAACAGGAAAAGCGTACAATCGGCTTACACTCCTGGCAATCAGTCTCTAACAGCATACAGGGAATCCCCCCAATAACGAGACAAGGCTCCGTCTTGAGGGTCAGCAGTGGTCTGACGTGCTGGCACACTCAGCCTGGTTTTTATTACAGTTGTTGCAAATACAGGTCCGCCCACAGGGTTTTGAAATACAGCCAATCAGTAATTCACAACACACACAATGTAAATACAGCAACCAATCGTTCACGCCCCCAGAGGACCAGAAGGGAGACTGCGACACAGGACAGATACAACATATCCCCACAATGCATCATGGTTTCCTCCTCTCTGCCTGGGAGACAACCGAGGGCAATCCAATTATCTCTCAGGACAAAGGGAGATCACCAATACACATGTGGAGACAACAGGACAGACATCACCATTTAAACACACAATGGGACAATAGAAACACACCCAGCATATTCCTCCCAAGCTGACAAGTTACACTTATTATAAATCTTTACAACTTTGTGAGGTTACATTGTCCATACATATAACTTACATCAATTTAAACAGTATAACTTTGGGACAAACCTATCCAAAATTCACTTGAATAGGTTCAGGGGTTCAAAAGTTAGCATGGGCCATAATCCTGAGGCAAGAGGCCTTCAAACAGCCCCCTCCAAAACACCGTGGCGAGGTTGGTTTCGCCACACATCTCCCCCCCCAGGGAAGACTAACCAGATAACTGACCTCACGCCAGTCGGTACCTGAGTTAGTCTGGCAGCCCACCCACAACCAAATACTGGACCTGTTGAATTTAGCAGCCTGTCTCTGTCCAGTGAATCCACCAAGGTTATATTGGTAGCTGGTACTCCCGGTCTCTGAGTTGCTCCCTGGCTTGGAGTGGAGGTTGCTTTGTTGGCAGGGATCAGCGGGACTCTGCCCTGGTACCAGCGCTACCATGGAAGAAGCCTGGTTGGAGTCTTGTTGTTGGAGGGGGAGACCGACTGGCTCCCCTTTGGCTAAACAGCCCTGTTGCTGGGGGACAGGAACAACTGTCCCTACCCCCTGTGCTGTAAGTGCAGAGACCACGGTCCCATCTGCACTGTTGTGGGGCTTACTGTCTCCCCCTGGTGCGTTAAGCTGCCGCTGGGGAGAGGGGGTAACGAGCTCCTCTCCCATACATACTTCCAGCCGCTGGGGAGGGCGACCGACCGCCTCCGCTCCCAATACAGTGTCCTGCTGCTGGGGAAAGGAGACTGGGCTCTCTATTCCCTGTAGGACACTCTGCCGCTGGGGGACAGGACCGACTGTCTCTGCCCCCTGTAACTCCGCCTGCCGCTGGGGAATGGAGACTGGGCTCCCAATTCCCTGTACATCACACGGCCGCTGGGGAATGAAGACTAGGCTCCCAATTCCCAAAAAATCATGCTGCTGCTGGGGGGCAGGAACAACTACCTCTGCCCCCTGTAACTCAGCCTGCCGCTGGGGAGGGAGGACGTTGCTCTCCTCTCCCTGCATTTCACACTGCCTTCTCGGCATATCACTCTGCTGCTGGGGGGCAGGAACAACTACCTCTGCCCCCTGTAACTCAGCCTGCCGCTGGGGAGGGAGGCCGCTGCTCTCCCCTCCCTGCACTTCACACTGCCGCTGGGGAATGGAGACTGGGCTCCCTCTGTCCCGCAACTGTAACTTCCGATGGAGGTCCACCCAACGTGGCAGCTGACCGTCACCTTCTGCCCGGTATAGTAGGGTCTTGAACACTAGACTCCTCACGAACTTCACGTATTTCTCAGCTGGATTGGGTCCGAAGAAGTTCAGCCGCAACCACATCATACGGTCAAATTCCTCAACAGAGTATCTGTACTCCACTGCTGGTTCCATCCTGGTGCTTTTAGGGTCGCTGTACTGAGACATGCGTTGCCCTTAAATTGTAGAATCCACAGAAATGGTGTCTCCTGTAGCTGTCCTTCTGGCTGTAGGAACGATCCCGCTGCTTGCCACCAATGTAATGGACCGTTTCAGCAGACAAGGGGTTAAAATCCGTTTAGGCGATATGCCCCTTTCTGAGAGACAGGCACAGCTACTGCAGAACACCAAACTCCCGAACTGGATACAAAATAGCACTCCAAACTGGAACCTCGCGAATAGCTGCCAGCAGACGAACAGGAAAAGCGTACAATCGGCTTACACTCCTGGCAATCAGTCTCTAACAGCATACAGGGAATCCCCCCAATAACGAGACAAGGCTCCGACTTGAGGGTCAGCAGTGGTCTGACGTGCTGGCACACTCAGCCTGGTTTTTATTACAGTTGTTGCAAATACAGGTCCGCCCACAGGGTTTTGAAATACAACCAATCAGTAATTCACAACACACACAATGTAAATACAGCAACCAATCGTTCACGCCCCCAGAGGACCAGAAGGGAGACTGCGACACAGGACAGATACAACATATCCCCACAATGCATCATGGTTTCCTCCTCTCTGCCTGGGAGACAACCGAGGGCAATCCAATTATCTCTCAGGAGAAAGGGAAATCACCAATACACATGTGGAGACAACAGGACAGACATCACCATTTAAACACACAATGGGACAATAGAAACACACCCAGCATATTCCTCCCAAGCTGACAAGTTACACTTATTATAAATCTTTACAACTTTGTGAGGTTACATTGTCCATACATATAACTTACATCAATTTAAACAGTATAACTTTGGGACAAACCTATCCAAAATTCACTTGAATAGGTTCAGGGGTTCAAAAGTTAGCATGGGCCATAATCCTGAGGCAAGAGGCCTTCAAACAGCCCCCTCCAAAACACCGTGGCGAGGTTGGTTTCGCCACACTGGCCTTTGAAATGCTGTCATTCCGTCTGGTGGAGACAGAGAGTTTTAAAGGCATTATGGCAGTGGCTGTCCCACAGTACGTCGTGCTCAGCCGCCACTACTTTTTCAGGCGAGCCATCCCTTCCCTGCAAAACCAAGTAGGGGACAAAATCAGGTGTGCACTGCCAACACCATCTGTGGCAAGGTGCACCTCACTACGGATACGTGGACCAGTAAGCATGGTCAGGGACGTTATATCTCCATAACAGCACACTAGATAAATGCAGTGGCAGCTGGGCCTGAGGCGGATAGCAGTTTGCCGCATGTCCTTCCACCACCAAGGATTGCAGGGCGCTTCAGTTTGCCTCCTGTTGCTTCCTCCTTCTACTCCGCTTCCTCATCCTCTACTGGCTCCTCATCCGGTCAACGTAACACCTTCACCACCAACTTCAGCACAGCCAGGGGTAAACGACAGCAGGCAGTTTTAAAACTTATCTGTTTTGGGGACAAACCCCACACCGCGCAGGAGCTGTGGACAGGCCTTGAACAACAGACCGATGAGTGGTTGGTGCAGTGAGCCTCAAGCCCGGCCTGGTAGTGTGCAATAATGGACGAAATCTCGTAGCAGCTCTGGGACTTTCCGGTTTGACGCACATCCCTTGCCTGGCGCATGTGCTGAATTTGGTGGTGCAGAAATTCCTTGAAAATTACCCCGATATGTCAGAGCTGCTGCATAAAGTGCGGGCCGTTTGTGCGCACTTTCAGCGTTCTCACCCTGCTGCTGCTCGCCTGTCAGCGCTGCAGCGTAACTTCGGCTTTCCGCTCACTGCCTCATATGCGATGTGCCCACAAGGTGGAACTCCACCTTGCACATGATGGCCAGACTGTGCGAGCAGCAGCAGGCAATAGTGGAGTTTCAGCTGCAGCACGCACTGGTGAGTCGCTCTGCGGAACAGCACCACTTCACCACTAATGACTGGGCCTCCATGCGAGACCTGTGTTCCTTGTTGAGATGTTTCGAGTACACCAACAACATGGCCAGTGCTGATAACGCCGTTCTCAGCACTACTATCCCACTTCTATGCCTCCTTGAAAAAATGCTGCTGGCGATGATGGAAGAGGATGTGGCACAGGAGGAGGAGGAAGAGGGATCATTTCGTAAGGTTTCCGGCCAGTCATTCACAAGTGGCTCCGAGGGTGGGTTCCTGCATCCACAAACGCCAGGTACACCATTTTCCAGCCAGGGCACAGTTCTGGAGGATGACGAGGTGGAGGATGAGGAGGAGGAACCTTGTTCACAGCAGGGTTGCACCCAGACCAGCTCATGGCCATCACTGGTGCGTGGCTGGGTGGATACAGAGGACACAGATGATACACCTCCCACAGAGGACAGCTTTTCATTGCCTCTGGGCAGCCTGGCACACTTGAGCGATTACATGCTGCTGTGTCTCCGCAACGACCGCCGAGTTGCCCACATTCTAACTTGTGCTGATTACTGGGTGGCCACGCTGCTGGATCCCCATTACAAGGACAACGTACCGTCCTTAATTGCATCACTGGAGCGTGATCGTAAGATGCACAAGTACAAGCGCACACTGGTAGATGCTCTGCAGGTGGCATTCCCACCTGACAGCGTGGGTACAGTGGAAGCACAAGGTGAAGGCAGAGGAGGAGGAAAAGCTGGGGCACCGCCAGCACCTTTAGAAGGCAGGGTTAGCATGGCCGAAATGTGGAAAAGTTTTGACAGCAGGCCACAACAACCAGCACCACCAGCTGATATGGAACGTCTTAGCAGGAGGCAGCATTTCACCAACATGGTGGAGCAGTATGTGTGCACACGCCTATACGTACAGAATGACGGGTCTGCCCCCTTTAACTTCTGGGTCTCTAAATTGGGTACATGGCCTGAGCTTTCCCTTTACAACTTATCACAGACAAGCGCAGCCGCCTGTCCACAGCCAATGTGGACAAGCTCACGTTCATTAAAATGAACCAGGCATGGATCCCACAGGACTTGTTCGTACCTTGTGCAGAATAGACATGTATACTGGACTTAACCAGCCATTGTTTTACTACATCGCAATTGCTCATTCTTGTATTTTGGATAGTTCACACTCTTTTGGAGTGTACCCTAATAAAAAAAAAAATAAATTAAAACCAAAAACCATTGTTGGCTACCTCGTCCTCCTCCAACGCTGCTTCCACCTATACCGCTACGTCCACCGCCTCCTCAAACTCCTACTCCATATGGACCTCTACCTCATAAATCAAGTTGTTTTTTTTTTTGGTACGTATTTTATTTTATGTCATTTCACTACTTTGTTACATTTTCGGGTGAGATTCACCAATTTTTGGGTGTAATATACCACTGCTATACTTAGTAGAAAGGTAAAAAAAATCACTAATTTGTCTGTTACATTTTCGGGTGAAATTAACCAATTTTTGGCTGTAATATACCCCTCCTCTACCTAGTTGACAGCTTAATAAATTTCACTAATTTTTCTTTTACATTTTTAGGTGACATTAAACAATTTTTTTCTGTAGTAGACCGCTGCTCTAGCTAGTAGACAGGTTAATAAATTGCACTAATTTTTCTGTTACATTCTTGGGTTGACATTTTACAATTTCGGACGTGAATAAACCCCTGCTCTCCATAGGTGACTGGGACAGAAATTTTTAAAAATAATCTGTTCCATTGGTGGGTGACATTAACCCATTTCTGGTGATGAAAAAACCCTACTCTGCATAGGTGACAGTGACTTAAATTTCTAAAATTCATCTTTAATTGGCCCTTTCACTCGATCCTTCTGCTTTAATAATTTGTCCCACATTTCCGCTTCATCCCATTGCAGCCATTGACCTCCCTTGGATGAGGTCTCCCTTTCTCATGCTCCCTCTCTGGCGTGGAACCCTGATTCGCTGATAACCATGATCAACATGGTAGGCTCAGAAAAGAACATCGAAAGTTGATAGAGAAGATATCCAAATGGATGGTGGACGTCATGGGGTAACCTCTGCATAGGTGACAGGAACATACATTTCAAAAAATCGTCTGTTACATTGTCAGCAGACATTTTACAAATTTTGCCGGATAGAAACCCCTGCTCTGCATAGGTGACAGGGAATAAAATTTCAGAAATTCTTCTTTAATTGATGCGCGCCACCTCCTTTCATTCAATGCTTAAACTTTAACAAGTTGTCCCACATTTGCGCTTCAATAAATTGTCCCACATTTGCGCTTCAATAATTTTTCCCACATTTCCACTCTATCATTTAATTTTAAACAATTAACCTCCCTTGGATGTGGTCTCTCTTTCTCACGCTCCCTCTCCGGCATAGAACCCTGATTCGCCGATAACCGTGATCAACATGGTAGGCTCGGAAAAGAACATCGAAAGTTGATAGAGCAGATATCCAAATGGATGGTGGATGTCACAGGGATGTGCGATCAGGCAGAAGTTATCTAGAGTCAACAAAGCGGCAGCAGGGCCTCT
Organism: Bufo gargarizans; assembly: GCF_014858855.1. Classification (NCBI taxonomy): domain Eukaryota; kingdom Metazoa; phylum Chordata; class Amphibia; order Anura; family Bufonidae; genus Bufo; species Bufo gargarizans. Next base: position 324,307,442 of record NC_058084.1, read on the forward strand.
CCTGGCTAACGTTTCCAAATCCAAAATACCCCAGTGACATTCCATATAATTTTTTATTAATCATTCCAATAAATAATAGGGCATCTTAAGAGTCCTGTATTGTTATTTATCGTCACTACCTCCCCTAGTCGGGAGTGTGAATTGCCGCGCGCCCCCTCCTTTCCTTCAATTCTTCCGTTTTAATAGCTTCTCCCACATTTCCGCCCAATCACAATTAAATTTCATGCATTGATCTCCCTTGGATGTGCTCTCTTTTTCTCACGCTCCCTCTCCCGGGTGGAATCCTGATTCGCTGCTAACCGTGATCAACATGGTAGGCGCAGAAAAGAACATCAAAGTTGATAGAGCAGATATCCAATTGGATTGTGAACATCACGGGGACGTGCGACATGGTGGGGCAGTATGTTTGCACACGCCTACACGAACTGACTGATGGCTCTGCCCCCTGCAACTTCTGGGTATCCAAATTGAGCACATGGCCTGAGCTTGCCCTTTACGCTTTGGAGGTGCTGGCCTGCCCTGCATCCAGTGTATTGTCTGAACGTGTGTTTAGCACGACTGGAGGGGGGTTATCATAGGTTATATTTCCCAATGTTTTGGGGTGTAATTTTAAAAAATATGAATAAATTTAAAACCAAAAAGCAGTGTGCAACCAGCACTCTGCCCTGCCTTTATGCTGGATGTTGAATAAGGCATTGGTGTACATTTTGGCCAAAGCGTAATAAGCCACTCACCACGTCAAGGTCGCCTTAATGAGTGGTCCTTAACACTAGTTCCTACCTTTTATGGGCCATGACAGCCACACAAAGTCCAGGGAGCGCAGGTACAGCATGCACGCCAAGTATTTCGCCATAGCAATCTGCACCTGCATAGGGTTGTGCGGGCTGAATCCCCCATATTTTTTCCAAAAAGCAGTGTAGGCTACCTCCTCCTCCTCCACCGCCGCTTCCACCTACACCGCCACATCCACCGCCTTCTCAACCTTCTACTCCATATGGACCTCGTCCTCCTAGATCAAGATTAGTATTTTTTATTTTTACATATTTTATGTTATTAAAAGTAATTTCCCTATCCACTTTTGTTTGCAGAGCACTTGCCATGCTCTTAACCACATTTTGCTGGCATTTGCAGCCCTCTAGCCCCTCCCATGACATTTTTACAGCCATTTTAGTGCTCAAAAGTTCGGGTCCCCATTGACTTTTTTGTGAAGTTCGGCCGAACCCGAACATCCAGGTGTCCACTCAACTCTAGCTTCTACCTCACAGGGTTTGGCCTGTTTCACACTAACGTATTGGTTCCGTTCCGTGCAGTGGGGACCGCAACTTGAATGGGTCCGTGATCCATCCGTTCTTCAAAAAGATAGAACAAGTTATTTTTTTTTTGCAGAACGGAAACATGGATCGGAACCCCACGGAAGCACTCCGTAGTGCTTCCGTGGGGTTCGTTCCGTGCTTCCGTTCTGAACCGCACCACATCTCCGGATTTGCGGACCCATTCAAGTGAATGGGTCTGCATCCGTGATACGGAATGCACACGGTCGGTGCCCGGTGTATTACGGAACCATCGTATGCGGCTCTCAATACGGCCACGGGAGCACTATGGCCGTGTGAAAGAGGCCTTTTTCTTGCCTTCCTCTGGATCAACTTGCAGGATAACAGGCTGAACTGGATGGATTTATGTCTTTTTTCAGCCTTACAAATTATGTTACTATGTAAAAGCTCCAGATATTTTTCTTCCACAAGGGATAACTATAGAAAATGCACCCCACAGTTGTTACACATTTTTCCTGAATATGGCAACACCCCATATGTGGTCATAAACTGCTTTTTGGGGAAAATGGCAACACTCAGAATTTGCTGAAATGGTTTTTAAGAGCTATATGCTTTTTATTTTTCATTAAATAATGTGTGAGATTTTTACGGGGTAGTTTTTATTGGCACCATTTTGGGTACATTTTTCAATTTTTTTATGGTGTCCACCATGTGGTATATATGATATGGTACCTTTATTCTGCGGCTTGATAAGATTATGACTATACCAAATGTATATAGTATTTTTCATGTTTTACAACTTTTGCATCATAAAATCACTTTTTATTAAAAAAAAAATATATTATTCTCAAATCACCCTCTCCCCCCCCCCCCCCAAAAAAAAAATGTAAAATAAAAACACACATCATGGGAACTGCCACATTGGAAATGCCCATACTATAAAATATAAAAATATTTTTCCTATTCGGCAAGTGGCGAAACTTCAAAATGGCCTATTCGCCTTTTTTGGTTGCTTCATTTCCCACAAAAAAATAAACAAAAAGTGATCAAAAGGCCGTACACACCCCAGAATAGAATCAATGAAAAACACAGATCGCTCCGCAAAAAATGAGTCTTCACACAGCTCCATGGAGAAAGTGCAGGCCGGAATCAGGGCTGCAAGGCTGGATGGAGGCCTGGCATGACTGGGGCTTGAAGGGAGAGGATTCGGGGTTACGAAGGGTAAAGGAGGAAGGATAGTGACGGAAGGGATTGAGGTGTGGCTAAGGGCATAAAAGAGACAGCAAGGGCGGGAAAAGGGTCCATTTTTGTGAGGACAGCAGTGTGGCAGAAGCCCGTGTCTGAGCTGCTGCAGTACCTCTTTTGGTGGTTCCTGTCCCACGATGTCTGAAGTGGAAGCGCTCCTGGCACAGCTCCGTGCGGCAGCGGAGAGCAGGGGATCTGGATGGCTGCAGGCTACCGTTCAAGGTCTGCTCCTGGTGTCTGGGGAGGCTGCTGCTTCAGCTCTCCCCTCCAGCCGGCCGCGGAGGACAAGGCCTCCGGCACGCCTAAGTCCTGAAATGACCCCGAGGGTCCGGCGCCGGTTAAGGAGCCCCTCTGTGGAGCCTCCAGCACGCGCTGCGGTGAGTACCAGTGCTTCCTGGCAGTCGCGTGCTGGGAGGAATCCTGTAGTACGGCGGGAACCTAGGAGTGGGGTGCAGGACCCCCCCCTCCTCTGATGCAGGCGGCGTGGGATCCGGATCTGGAGCTGGTTCGGCGGGGGGATCGGGCCCTGGTCTCCCTGCTCAGCGTGGGAGAGGAGGGCAGGCTGCATCTGCTGTTCGGCGGGGTCCTGTGTGTGGCCCTGAGCTGGTTTGCTTACCGGAGCAGCGCAGTGCTGGCTTCAGGTCGACTCTCGTTGGTGAAGAAGAGTGATTTGTGTCTGAAAACACACGATAGGGTACCTCTTTGGCGCACAGGGACGACCACAGTTTCAAGTTTTTTTGGTATAAATAATATTTATTGTTCAGTTGACAACGCGTTTCGGAGTTTATAACTCCTTTATCAAGTCTAAAGTGAAACAACAATAAAGGAGTTATAAACTCCGAAACGCGTTGTCAACTGAACAATAAATATTATTTATACCAAAAAAACTTGAAACTGTGGTCGTCCCTGTGCGCCAAAGAGGTCCCCTATCGTGTGTTTTCAGACACAAATCACTCTTCTCACCCTCAACAATCCCAAGGAGTTTCTGGCAACTCCATCCAAAGGGATTGAACGGGTACCGGCAGCACGGACCTACCTCACCCTCCCGATCTATTGTGTGTCTAAACCTGTTGTGCGCTTACACCTGCACAACACCCAAAGGTGAGCACACTCAATCCATCACTTTTATCCGCGTATCATCGCTTACTACCCTATGAGCGCCTCTCCCTTTTTTTCTCTCTTGCCATAATCTCGTTGGTGAAGGAAGGGCGACATCTGGTGGCAGAGCTGCTGATCTGCAGGCTCTTGGAGCTCCAAGCGGGATGAGGGCAACATCTGGTGGCGAGGCTGAGATACTGCAGGCCTTGGGATCTACAAGTGCTGTAAGGGAGACATCTAGTGACGCAGCTGCAGGATTGCAGGCTGCAGGGTCTGCAGATCCAGAGGAGAAGTTACGGAACAGCTTTGGACGTCTGGATGGGAGTACGTCGCCAGTCAAGTTTCGGTACCTCACGTACCTTCGGTACCTCACATTTATCAACTATGTTTTTATTGACAAAAATACTCATCAAGTCCAATGTTACAGCATACAATAGCTCAGAAAATTGATAAAGGAGTTCGCAGACTCCAGTACAACAATGTCAGACATTAGCAATATATATATCATATGCAAAGGGACAACCTTTTCATTTTCCAGACAAACTGGCACTTACACTGCCACTGTAAGTACTGAGTAATATAATTAACAACAAAACAGTAGAAACCAAATACTCTGCGGACTGTTATTAATCTGTTAAAGTGCTACCTGATTGGGATTTGGTGTAGAACAGCTTCAAGATCGGGGATGAAAAGGAAAGGAGAAAGAGAAAGAAAAGTGTGGGGATGGGGGGGGGGGGGGGGTGTCTCGCCATGAAGTTTGCTCATAGCATTCCATTTTATCTTTTAACTTATTACTTATTCCACGCACACAGTAGGATGATGATAACCATGGATCCCACACTAGGAGGTACTTGTGGTGAGATCTGGATGACTTGCTGCACATCTCTTTGAATCTACATATTTGTCCTACTTTCTCTAACCATTGATCCGCCGTGGAGGGTGAGGTGTCTAGCCATCTCAGGGGAATCAGGGTCCTGGCCGCTATCAACAAATGAGTTGTTAAATTTGAGGAAGAAGGTCTATAACTTTCTGAGACACAATCTAACAGAGCTATAGAAGGGGTTAAAGTCTCTGAATTCATTTATCACTCGCTCCACTTCTCCCCAATAGGGTCTAATCCCAGGGCAAGACCACCATATATGTGTCAGTGTACCAACCTGTGTCTTGCACCTCCAGCATAAATTTGTGGGTGACAGACCGTGAGTATAAAGGAATTCAGGGGTTTTATACCATCTTGAAATAACTTTATACTGGGTCTCTTGCAACCGAACACACCTGGAATGACCATGTGAGTTTTGAAGTATATGGTTTTTATCTGCATTTGAGAGTATGATGTTTAATTCCTTCTCCCAAGAAGCGATGAACCCTGGAACGCCAGTGCCCAAGGCCTCTCTGCATATGCATAATAGTTTTGACAACTTTCTCTCACGGTTTTCAGATCTGGTTATGGATAACTCAAAATTTGTCTTTTCCCTTAAAGGGAAGAATCGATCAATAAATTCTTTACAACAGCTATTGAAATGAGCAATATGCAAGAATGTGAGTGAAAAGTTTGGTAGGTATTCCTTTAGATTCGCCAGGTCAGGAACCACCCCGCCCGCAAGGAACTCCTCGACCGGCACGTGACTTAAATGTTCCCACAGTGGCTCGAAGGATGGTGAGTCTCTCCCCACAACCACAGGTATCAGGCTTGCCGGAAGTAATGGAGAAAAGGAAGGGGCAATATGTGGAGCAAGTGAGTTCCAGGTTTGTGAGGGCCCCCTAATCAGCAAATCATCTTCAGATTGTTTATTCCGGTTATGATGTTTAGAGGGGATCCATAGGTCTTTGAGTGAGCGCCCTTTCAGAGTGTCTGATAACCCTGCTTTGTTAGGGTTGTATTCCTGAGGAAAGGCCATAGTCAACCATCGCCTCAGTTGTATAGCTTTATATGTGGTCTGGACATCCGGCAGTCCAAGTCCACCTTTGTCCTTTGATTTGATTAATAGTGAGTGGGCTAAACGTGTTTTTTTCAGTTTCCACAGGTATTTCGAGAAGGTAGTTTTCACCGCCTTGAAAAAGGACTGTGGGAGAGCAATTGGGAGCATCTGTAACTTATAGGTTATCTTGGGGATTACATATGTTTGTATGATGTTTTTCCTTCCTATCCAGGATATGAGGGGGATGTCATAATCTGCCAAAATATATTTCCTCTAGTAGAGGCTTAAAGTTGGTGTCATATAATTTAGATAACTTGGATGGGATATGGACCCCTAGGTATTTAATAGTGGACGTAGCCCATGCAAACGGGGAGCTATTTTTGAGTAGTTCTACACGTCGTTTGTCCAGCGTTATGTTTAAAATCTCCGATTTCGATACATTCACCTTGAAGTTTGAGGTAACACTAAAGCTATCAAATATCTGCACTAACTCCGGGAGACCCTTCAAGGGGTCAGATAAGAGGAATAGTAGGTCATCCGCTAACATCTTAAGCTCACCCTTGCGTGTGGGGATTCCACTGATGATGGGGTTTTGTCTTACGCTTTGCAATAAAGCTTCCATCGCTATTATGAAAAGTGAAGGAGATAGTGGGCACCCTTGGCGTGTGCCATTAGTGATTAAGAAGGGGGCAGAAAGGTGTTCGTTCACTATTATGGAAGCCGATGGTTGGGAGTATAAAGTAAATATCGCTGCCAAGAAAGGAATTGGGAAGCCCACCTTGAGAAGGACGGATTTCAGGAACGCCCAGCTCACCCTATCAAACGCCTTCTCGGCGTCTACACCGAGAAGAACCATTGGGATAATCAACAAGTGGGCATGTTGTATTGCTGTAAGAAGTTTAGCAGTATTGGTCCTGCCCTCCCTGCCTGGAACAAATCCCGACTGCTCCTCTCCGATCAGATGCGGAAGAAGCACTTTAATCCGAATCGAGAGGAGTTTTGCCCATATTTTGATATCTAAGTTGAGGAGTGAGATAGGCCTATAACTTCCGCACTCCACAGGGTTCTTACCCTCCTTAGCAATAAGCGTGATATGTGCCACTTGCGACTGCTTGGGCAGGGGATCTCCTCTTAACAGGGATTTACATAACTTGGTGAGCTGGGGTATCAAAATTGTATTGAACTTTTTATAATAAAGTAAAGGCAGACCATCAGGTCCTGGACTCTTACCCGGGGGGAAGGATGAAACAACCTTTTGGACTTCCTCCTCAGTCACTGGGGATAAAAGAGAACCAGCCATTGCCTGGTCCAAGCCTGGCATGTTCAAGTTCTTCAAAAAATTATCAATTAAGTCCTGTTTTGAGGCGGTCTCGTCTGGTGGAGACTCCTTTTCTAGGTTATATAGGGCTGAGTAATATTGGCGGAACGCCTCTGCCATCTCTAAGGGGGATGAGGTCATTGACCCTGAGGTATTCTTAATTTCATGAATATGTTGTTTCGCTCTTTCCTTTTTTAGGAGGGAGGACATGAGTTTCCCGCCTTTATTCCCATGCGCATACAACCTATATCTATAGTGAAGGTATGCCTTTGCTGACTTATTCTGTAGGGCCGAAATAAGTTTTTCTCTCAGCGTTTTTAGTTCTGATTGGGTGCTAAGTAATCTGGTACGTTTGTGCTCCTTCTCTAATTCTGCTATCTGGTTTAACAAGGTGTCTACTTCTTTTTGCCTATCCTTTGAGCCCCAGGAGATAAAGATACCCCTTATGAAAGCTTTGTGTGCCTCCCACACATACGGTATTGAAGGGCCTGAGTCAATGTTATGTCTAAAGAAGTCTGCTAACTGGAATTCAACATCTGCCAAGGCAGCAGCGTTCTCTAGAATGCATTCGTTGAGTCTCCATCTGCACACTTTTTCCGGTAGATCTGTTAAGTTGAGGGACAGATGGACTGGGGCATGGTCTGAGATGGAAATAACCGAGATACCTGTGGTTGTGATACACAGGAGGAGCGACTTATGTACCAGTAGATAGTCTAGCCATTGGTGAGAATTGTGCACCTGCGAGAAGAAGGAGTAGTCACGGGCGGAGGGGTTCCAGGTACACCAGGCATCTACAAGAGAGAGATCAGACAATTTAGAGCGTAATTTAGCCAGAGCTGCCATGGAGATAGACGATCTGTTAGTAGAGGAGTCTAGCAAAAGGATTGAGTAGTGTGTTGAGATCTCCACCTAGAATGATTGGTCCTTCGGTAAAGAGCTGAAGTGCGTCCAATGCCTTCAGCAGCCAAGGTACTTGGTCTTGGTTAGGAGCATATATGTTTGCTAATGTGATTTTCTTTGTGTATATCTGAGCCCTTAAAAATAGTAGACGGCCTTCCGAGTCAGTGTACTGACCTGTAATTTTCAGTGGCACAGATTTGTGTATGGCAATTGACACGCCTTTGGAGGCGGAGGAGGGGTGGCATGAGTGATACCAACTATTGAACAATTTCGTAGGCAGTTTGGGTATTTTAGTTTGTTTAAAATGTGTCTCCTGTAGGAAAATTATAGAAGCTTTCAATTTCCTAGCCATATCTAGGACATGATACCGCTTGTTGGGAGTATTCAATCCTCTGACGTTAAAGGAGACTATTCCCAGGCCACTCATGATCTTCCAGCCCCGGTTCCCCTGAGATGTCAGACAATGTCAACAAGTGCGTGATTAAGCTTCGAAAAAGAGGGGGGGGGGGTGGATCAGCTACCTGCCCTACAGGTGTCCCTGGTTTTTAGAGGAACAGCCCAAACTTGTTGCTTACAGAACGTATTGCAGATAACACCCAATGAGGTGCTGGGCGAGTGGGAGAGAGGGATGAAGGGAGGTGGTAGTCAAGAAGATATAAGGAGGAAAATGAAGAAAAAGAAAGGAGAGGAAAAAAGGTTTACAAAGAGAGGACAGACAACGAAAGTTAGCAATCAGCTAACTGTAAATTGACCTGGGGAGGTCAGATAAGAGCTGCGTATATCGTGTACCGGTGAATTTGGATAAGAATAAGGGAGAGGGGGGTCGGTCAAACTTAATTGATGTGCCTTGACCTGTGGCACACACTCACATAGTGCTATGGGTTCAGTACCATATGTGGCTTTATGAAGAAGGGGGTATCTTAGGAATTCAAGTAACACTTGTGGATATCACTTATAGACTACTCTTGCTCCATCTGTCTGTCTAGTCAGAACCTAGTGTACAGGCGAGCACATTACCCCTAGAATGCATTTATTGTCACTCGACTAATACAGCTGGGCTATAGTTTGAGGGATCATAGTAGATATCGTCTATCTAATCAAATACTGACTTTGAGGGACATTTCTACACATTTAACTTGTCAAACAAGCACTCACCAATAAGTGCCAAACATAAAAAGAACCTCTGTTGTGTTTCTACTGCATATCATCAGGGCCCCAGTATTAGGGCAGCTGGTGAGATCCAGCATATGGGTAGCACCCACTGGTAGATAGAGAGGCAGTTTTTATGGGATACATAAAGGAGAACCTACTCTGCAAAATCATTTCTGGAACATAAACTGCCGCTCAGCAACCAATCAGCAGCAATGAGAGAGAAAAAAAAAGAGTTTATAAAATTAACCGGCATGTAACTACCAGGAGACATTCACTGCAGGACAGTATCTGGCAATGTCTTAGAGCCATCAGCTCCACCCAAGATTATCTACAGTAGGGTAAAGAGGGAGGGTGGGAGGGTGTGGGGGAGGGGGGGGGAATTAGAGGCAAGATCAAGTTGCATTTCAATCTAACATTTATAAGCTCCTTAGATGAAAAAAAAAAGGGTGGGGGGGAGTGAAGACAAGGTAAGAATTGCATTCCAGCATAACATTTATAATACTGTACGTGATCCAGCACTGTAAGGGTGGGTGACTGCGTCTTCTTTAGTCAACCTGCAAGTTAAGCGTCCTCCTGGGAACAGTGTAATCCACTTCTTGGGTAACTTCTCGAGTGTTCCTCACAAGAGTGGAGAAAGAAAGAGGGGAGTAACTCATCTTCACTCTTTTCAGCGATGTGGTGCATTCGTAGCTCCTCTGTAAGGCTTGGGTCTCTGCGGCTTAGGACGTGTCACGGTGGTCCACTCATCTCTTGCTGGTAAGGGGGGTAAGGCCGCCCCATCCATTTCAAGCGACCAAGAAGGAATGTCGATCGGATCCATCTCCAGCTTCTGCCAAGCTTCTTCAAGATCTGAGGGAGTCTTTATAATAATGCGCTTATTATCTTTAAGGATCGACAATCCGAAAGGGAATAGCCAGGAGTACTGCAAGTCTCTTGCTCTAAGTTGGTCTAGCAGCGGCTTTAATATTCTGCGTTTCCGCAGTGTGGACGGCGCTATGTCCTGGTAGAGAGCAACCTCTGCTTCTCCATAGAGTATTGGGGCTTGTTCCCTTGCACTTTGTAATATAAGAGCAGTGTCCACATAAGATAGTAGTCCACATATAACATCTCTGGGAGCCTCATTCTGTCTGGGCTTAGGACGGAGGGATCTATGGATGCGCTCTATGGTAACTTTTTCTGCGCGTTCTGGGCCTAGTAGGCCGGCAAATATTTCTTAGGCCACCTTGGGGAGAGCGTCTCTTGCCCATGTTTCAGGGAGCCCTTCGAATCTTATATTTCTCCTGCGGCTTCTGTTCTCCTGATCTTCTATCAGGGTAAGGGCAGTGTTTACATGTACCTCCAATTGAGTCGATCTGGCAGCTAGGGTCTCAGCATGGGAGGTGAGGCTGAGGCATTTGTTTTCCAGGGCCTCTGTACGGGTGCCTATGGCTTGGAGATCCGCCTTAATGTCCGCGAGATCATCTCTCACCGGCTGGAGTGCCTGCCGCAGTGTCTCTTTCAGAACCGCTGCTGTGAGCACTTGCTCTCGGCTCAAGTCCTCATCGTCGCTGGAGGCTCTCTCCTCCTCCCGCTCTGGCTGCGCCATCTTGGCGGGAGACGCGGGGATATGTTTGTGGCGTTTTTCAAAGAAATCAGCCACATCTCCCTGGTTCGCCGACGATTTACCAGGAGCTCTGCTTTCCCCCTGCTGATATCGTCCAACTTTGCCCATCTTCAAGCGAAAAATAAGGTATTCCAGGCTATATAAGTGTGTGTAAGGCGGGAGAGCACAGACTCACGCAGCCATTCCAGTCCGTGGCCAGGCTCCGCCCCCGGTACCTCACATTTATAAGGCAAGAAATCCCACTTATTAAACCTGACAGGGCACACCTGTGAAGTGAAAACCATTTCAGGTGACTACCTCTTGAAGCTCATCAAGAGAATGCCAAGAGTGTGCAAAGCAGTAATCAAAGCAAAAGGTGGCTACATTGAAGAACCTAGAATATGACATATTTTCAGTTGTTTCACACTTTTTTGTTATGTATATAATTCCACATGTATTAATTCATAGTTTTGATGCCTTCAGCGTGAATCTACAATTTTCATAGTCATGAAAATAAAGAAAACTCTTTGAATGAGAAGGTGTGTCCAAACTTTTGGTCTGTACTGTACGTTGTTTGATGAGGCGGTTCGTTGGGTCCGGTTGTATGGGCAGGGGGCGCTGTTGGCCAAGGTTGACATTGAGGCGGCGTTTTGTCTTTTGCCGGTACACCCGGAGTGTCAGCACCTGTTGGGGTGTTTCTGGGATGGGGGGTATTTTGTTGACCAGTTTTTGCCGATGGGTTGTTCGGTTTTGTGTGCTTATTATGAAAAGTTCAGTACATTTTTGGAGTGGGTTGTAGGCGAGTGGTCAGGTTGGGGTTCTATCATTCGTTATTTGGATGATTTTTTGTTTATCGGGCCGCCATGTTCTAATGGCTGCTCAGTGAATGTTGCATTCTTTTGAAGCCATGTCTCACCTTTTCGGTGTTCCTTTGGCATCTGGAAAGACGGAGGGCCCGACAACGCGGTTGAGTTTTTGGGGGATAGTCATTGACACGGTGGCTATGGAATGCAGGTTGCCTGAGGATAAACTGGTGGTTTTGCGGCAAGAGGTGTCTGTGGCTTGCGGCAAACGCAAACTGCGGCTCCGTGAGTTGCAGTCCCTATTGGGCAAGCTCAACTTTGCGTGTCACATAATGCCCATGGGGAAAATTTTTTGTAGAAAATTGGCTAGGGCGACAGCGGGAGTGCGGTCTCCCCACCATTTTGTTCGGGTTACCTGTGAGTTGCAGGACGACTTGACGGTGTGGGCGTCTTTTTTGGAGACGTATAACGGGCGGTCCTTGTGGATGGCGGATGGAGTGTCGGCAGCGGATTTAGACTTATTTACAGATGCGGCTGGGGGCCGGGGTTTTGGGGCGTATCTGGGGGGCCGTTGGTATGTGGGGGAATGGCCGGAAGTATGGAAGGAGGAGGGCTTGTTGACAAACTTGGTGTTACTGGAACTTTTCCCCATTGTGGTGGCGGTGTCCATTTGGGGTGGAATCTTTCAGGACCGGAAGGTATGTTTTCATTGCGATAATATGGGGGTGGTTGAGGCCATTAATCGCAATTCCACTTCGTCCCCACCGGTTATGCGGTTGCTTCAGTATTTAACGTTGGGTTGCCTATCCTTAAACGCGTGGGTCGTGGCGTCTCATGTACCCGGGGTTTGTAACTCAATTGCGGATGCTTTGTCTCATTTCCAGTGGGATTGTTTTTGTGCATTGGCACCGGAGGCGGAGACAGAGGGGACCAGCTTTCCACCGGAACTGTGGAATCTGCCATTCGGTCGGTTGAGGACCTGGTGAGGGGTTCTTTGGCGGGAGGGACCTGGGCGGCGTATGAACGGGCGTGGGCCTGTGGGAGGCCTGGAGGCGGCGTTTGCAGGGTTGTGGGTTGGAGGATAGCGCGTTGATGTTGCTTTGGGTGGGGCACTGTAGGGTGGAGGGGTGGTCGTATTCCAGGGTGATTAAGTTTATGGCGGGTGTGGCTTTTGGTTGTCAGAGCCGGGGGGTGGAGGAAGTGTCGAAGTCTTTTTGGGTTGGGCAAGCTTTACGGGGTTGGAGGAGGCATGCATCCGAGGTGGATAGTTGCCGTCCGATTTCTTTTACTTTTTTGGTGGATCTGTTGGGTCAGTTGGGGGGGTTTGTATTTCGGAGGGGGAGGTTAGGTTGTTTAAGCTGGCTTTTTCACTCGCCTTTTTTGGGGCCTTGAGGATCGGGGAGTTGGTTAGTCCGAGTAAGAGGCGGGCTGGGGGCCTTTGTGGGCAGGATGTGGAATTATTTGATGACCGATTGGAATTTTGCATTAGACGGTCAAAAACAGACCAGCTGGGTCGGGGTTTTTGGGTGGTGTTGTTCCAAGTAGAGAGTTCGGTCGCGTGCCCGGTTCGATGCCTCAGGGAGTTTTGGGGACGGGGTGGGACAGGAAGAGCGGGCCCTTTATTAGTTCATGGAGACGGGTCTTATCTTTCTCGTTTCCAGTTTATAGCGGTCCTGCGATCATGCTTGTTGGGCTTGGATAAGGATCCCTCTTTGTATGGGGGGCATTCTTTTCGGATCGGGGAGGCCACGGAGGCTGCCAGGAGGGGGTTGGGCGATGATGTTATTTGGCTCATTGGCCGTTGGGAGTCTATTCGAATTCGGTCATATGTGAGGCCCGCATGGGTATAAGGAACTTGCGGGGGGGGGAGGCCTGGGGGCAGGTGGCGGTGTTTGGTTGACGTTTTTTCTTTGTTTCTTGTAGGTGTTCCACCGTGCTTGGTGTGGATTATGGGACACTCCTACGTGTTCTGGGGAGCGTTGCGAGCAGCAGTCAGGCCAGACGGGAGGCAGTTGTTATTTTCGAGAGAGGTGGCGGTGATTCGTTGGATTGGGTTGCGAGTGATGCTGTGGAGTCGGGTTCTTCCTGAGTTTCACAGATTTGCACGGTTGGATAGGCCTCCTGGTGTTTTGGTGTTACATGTAGAGGGGAATGATTTGGGGGTGTGCCCCTTCAGGGAGTTAGCGAGGGACATTAAGTTTGACTTGCTACGTTTGTGGGCGCAATATCCACGACTGGTGACGGTTTGGTCGGATATGGTGCTGCGCCAGCATTGGAGGGAGGCGAGGTCTGTGGAGCGGCTGAATAAGGCGCGAATCAAGGTGAACAGAGCGGTTGGTAGGTTTGTGGCACGTAACGGTGGCATTGTTGTTCGGCATAGGGAGCTGGAGTCCAGTGAGGGGGCGTTTTGGAGGAGCGATGGGGTGCACTTGAACAGGGTGGGGATTGATCTCTGGTGTTCTGGTTTGCAGGACGGCATTGAATTAGCGCTACAGATGTGGCGGGACACAATTAGGTGAGGTGTTCCCCTTCTTGAGTCGTGGGCGGTGGTGGGTCCTTGGAGTTGGTGGTTATGGTGGCTCTGGCGTGGTGGGGAGGGAGCCAAAGGAGGCTCTGGACTCCCAGCTACTGGTTTAAGGTGTGATATTGCGGGTAGCGGCCCAAGTTGGTTGCCCATGGTTACCGGTTCCTGCCTCTGAACTGGCATTTATCGGCTAGAGGTAATTTAACTGAGGGCGAGGCCAGCTATCCGTCATTTATGGGGCTCCAAGGACCCTCCCCGTGTTGGCATCCATGGGTTCTTGGTACGGTTTCAGGGCCAAGCCTTCAGGTGGGAAGGCCAAGGGTTAAGTTATGTATTTATGATATTTATTTGTATTTATGTTATTAATAAAAGGCTGCTGTGGCCATATAATCCACTTGCTGAGTCTGTCATTATTGGGGGGGGAGTGGATTTTAAGAGGTAAGCGACTCGACAATACGCCGGTCATGAAAGTAACTGATCAGTTTTATCGCATATCGAACGTCGTAAGTTAAAAAACCCATGAAAATGTGGTGGAATTGCTTTTTTTTCAAATGCCACCCCATTTGGAATTTCTTTCCTGTGACATTTATTTGCAAAATTAAGGCAATTTTTTTTTGCTTGTCTTTTGGTTTGTTAGGCTTCTGTATCTAGGGGATGTGAGCTTCTGTTTTGCACAACATTTTTATGCATTCAGTTACCAGTGGCTGTTTGCTTTGTTTCATGCCAGAAGCCATTCAGCTATGACAATTGTTTAGCTGGATGATATTTTTGCACACAAGCAGTTATTATATTGACTTAGTAATACTAAGCACAAGCCATCCAACAGTAGCTAGAGTTGCTAGGCATTACTGGAATTCAAACAAGGACAACGGAGTTCTGATGAATGTCAGATCATTTGGACAAATTCCAAACATGCTGTTTATTCATATTGAATGAAGAAGCGCTTGCTATTTTACAAACCTGTAATAGGAAGGCATTAGACTAATTTTTTATAAATGTTTGGATCCCTTTTATAATGACTTTTTTGTCACTTCATTTAAAAAAACAAATCTACCATTGCATATTTGTGAAACATTTTATATGTGCATCCATACTGTTATAAGTATTAATTACATGCTTAAAAAGATTGCAGTAAAGGTAATCTTCTTACTGGTGACTGTATTTGGTTATAACCTCCCTTCTGATCCTTAACTGTGTCATGTGACCAACACTCTGCCTCTCCAACTGACACGTGACAGGAAGTCAGTTACTTCTCTAGTCATTCCTTTGTGACTGACATTGAGTTTCGCATAAAGAAATACACAGAGAAACTGGCTTCCTATCCACACATAAGATGGTGTGTTATTTAGAGGGGCAGTGTGTTGTTCACATGACACCTTGACTTGGTAGATGGGCCCAACACACATCTGATCAAAAGTGTGCACAAAGAGCTTCCATTTTTCATGTGTAGCAGGTATAATACCACCTTAATTCAGAATATTCCCTAGTTCTACTGTTTGCATGTATAACAGTGTGCTGCCATATTTTGTTTGCTACAGCTGAGGATCAGACGGGAGGTTATAACTCATAAATACAGTCACTGGTAAGAAAATTACCTTCACTACAATTTACATCATATAGATTTCTAATAAGTCATAGACTAAAAATGAATCGTGGAAGTGCATGTTTAACCCTTTAAGGACCCATGACGTAGCTGTACGTCATCGGTCCTATCCCTAAACATGGCGCTGGCTTGCATGTGCAGCGGGCGCCTTAGCCGCCAGGTTTCTGCTATTTTAAATAGCAGAGACCTGCGATACATGTATTCGATCAGCTTTAAGGCTGATCGCATACATCTTAGGCTACTTTCACACTTGCATTCAGGGTTCCGCTTGAAGGCTCTTACAAGCGAATCCGTACAGCCCCAATGCATTCTGAGTGGATGCGGATCCGCTCAGAATGCATCAGTATGGCTCCGTTTGGCCTCCGTTCCGCTCATCAGGCGGACACCTGAAAGCAGCTTGCAGCATTTTGGTGTCCGCCTGGCCGTGCGGAGCCAAACGGATCCGTCCAGACTTACAATGCAAGTCAATAGGGACGGATCCGTTTGGCGTTGACACAATATGGTGCAATTGCAAATGGATCCGTCCCCCATTGACTTTCAATGTAAAGTCAGGAGTCCCTATTACTATACCATCGGATCGGAGTTTTCTCCAATCTGATGGTATATTTCAACTTGAAGCGTCCCCATCACCATTGGAACGCCTCTATGTTAGAATATACCATCGGATTTGAGTTAGATCTTAAAAACTCAGATCCGACAGTATATTCTAACACAGAGGAGTTCCCATAGTGATGGGGACGCTTGAAGTTGGAATATACTGAGAACTGTGTACATGACTGCCCCCTGCTGCCTGGCACCACCCGATCTCTTACAGGGGACTGTGATCCGCACAATTAACCCCTCAGGTGCCGCACCTGAGGGGTTAATTGTGCGGATCTCAGCCCCCTGATCGGGTGCTGCCAGGCAGCAGGGGCAAGTACCCCCTCCCTCCCCAGTTTTAAATTAATTGGTGGCCAGTGCGGCCCCCCTCACTCCCCAGTATTAAATTCATTGGTGGCCAGTGCGGCCCCACCTCCCTCCCTCCCTAGTATTAAATTCATTGGTGGCCAATGCGGCCCCCCTCCCTCCCTTCCCTGTATTAATTTCATTGGTGGCCAGTGCGACCCCCCCCCCTCCCTCCCCTGTATTAAATTCATTGGTGGCCAGTGCGGCCACCCCCTTCCCCCCTAATTAAAATTACCCCCCCCCCCCAATCATTGGTGGCAGCGGAGAGTTCTGAATTTTAGAAGCATTATACTTACCTGCCTGCACTGTCTGTGACCGGCGCTCCTCCTACTGGTAAGTGACAGGTCTGTGCTATAAGCAATGCGCCGCACAGACCTGTCACCAGTAGGAGGAGCGACCGGCCGGCCACAGACAGCGCAGCGTAAGTATAATGCTTCTAAAATTGCTAAGTAACCATGGCAGCCAGGACTGCAGTATCGTTCTGGCTGCCATGGTTACCGATCGGAGCCCCAGCGATTACACTGGGACTCCGATCGGAACTTTCCGCTGCCACCAATGATGGGGGGGATTTTAATTAGGGGAGGGAGGGGGGGCCGCATTGGCCACCAATTAATTTAATGCAGGGGAGGGAGGGGGGGCCGCACTGGCCACCAATGAATTTAATACAGGGGAGGGAGGGGGGCCGCAATGGCCACCAATGAATTTAATACAGGGGAGGGAGAGAGGGGGGCCGCACTGGCCACCAATGAATTTAATACTGGGGAGGGAGGGGGGGCCGCACTGGCCACCAATGAATTTAATACAGGGGAGGGAGGGGGGTCTGCCCCCTGCTGTCTGGCAGCACCCGATCTCTTACAGGGGGCTATGATACGAACAATTTAATTAGGGGAGGGAGGGGGGCCGCACTGGCCACCAATAAGTTTAATACAGGGGAGGGAGGGGGGCCGGACTGGCCACCAATGAATTTAATACAGGGGAGGGAGGGGCCGCACTGGCCACCAATGAATTTAATACAGGGGAGGGGGGTCTGCCCCCTGCTGCCTGGCAGCACCCGATCTCTTACAGGGGGCTATGATACGCACGAATAACCCCACAGGTGCGGCACCTGAGGGGTTAATTGTGCGGATCACAGCCCCCTGTAAGAGATCGGGTGCTCCCAGACAGCAGGGGGCAGTTATGTACACAGTTCTTAGTATATTCTAACTTGAAGCGTCCCCATCACTATGGAAATGCCTCTGTGTTAGAATATACTGTCGGATCTGAGTTTTCACGATGTCAAATCTCAGATCTGAAAAAGCTGTCTAATGCAGACGGATCCGTTCTGAACGGATGCAAGCGGTTGCATTATAGGTGTGGATGCGTCTGTTCAGATACCAGACGGATCCGCACCGAGCGCAAGTGTGAAAGTAGCCTTACCCTTCAGATGCCGTGGTCAAATGTGACCACGACATCTGCGCAGACCGGAACTGGATGTTGCGCACTTCCGGTCCGGTAACAGCTTTCCCCGGCTGAGATCGGGGAACCTGTTACCTCAAGCAGGCTTCAGAGTTAATTGCATGTATACAGACGTGGACAAAATTGTTGGTACCCTTTGGTCAATGAAAGAAAAAGTCACAATGGTCACAGAAATAACTTTAATCTGACAAAAGTAATAATAAATTAAAATTCTATAAATGTTAACCAATGAAAGTCAGACATTGTTTTTCAACCATGCTTCAACAGAATTATGTAAAAAAATAAACTCATGAAACAGGCATGGACAAAAATGATGGTACCCCTAACTTAATATTTTGTTGCGCAACCTTTTGAGGCAATCACTGCAATCAAACGCTTCCTGTAACTGTCAATGAGACATCTGCACCTCTCAGCAGGTATTTTGGCCCACTCCTCATGAGCAAACTGCTCCAGTTGTGTCCGGTTTGAAGGGTGCCTTTTCCAGACTGCATGTTTCAGCTCCTTCCAAAGATGCTCAATAGGATTGAGGTCAGGGCTCATAGAAGGCCACTTTAGAATAGTCCAATTTTTTCCTCTTAGCCATTCTTGGGTGTTTTTAGCGGTGTGTTTTGGGTCATTGTCCTGTTGCAAGACCCATGACCTGCGACTGAGACCAAGCTTTCTGACACTGGCTAGTACATTTCTCTCTAGAATTCCTTGATAGTCTTGAGATTTCATTGTACCCTGCACAGATTCAAGACACCCTGTGCCAGACGCAGCAAAGCAGCCCCAGAACATAACAGAGCCTCCTCCATGTTTCACAGTAGGGACAGTGTTCTTTTCTTGATATGCTTCATTTTTTCGTCTGTGAACATACAGCTGATGTGCCTTGGCAAAAACTTCGATTTTTGTCTCATCTGTCCACAGGACATTCTCCCAGAAGCTTTGTGGCTTGTCAACATGTAGTTTGGCATATTCCAGTCTTGCTTTTTTATGATTCGTTTTCAACAATGGTGTCCTCCTTGGTCGTCTCCCATGTAGTCCACTTTGGCTCAAACAACGACGGATGGTGCGATCTGACACTGATGTTCCTTGAGCATGAAGTTCACCTTGAATCTCTTTAGAAGTCTTTCTAGGCTCTTTTGTTACCATTCGGATTATCCGTCTCTTAGATTTGTCATCAATTTTCCTCCTGCGGCCACGTCCAGGGAGGTTGGCTACAGTCCCATGGATCTTAAACTTATGAATAATATGTGCAACTGTACTCACAGGAACATCTAGTTGCTTGGAGATGGTCTTATAGCCTTTACCTTTAACATGCTTGTCTATAATTTTCTTTCTGATCTCTTGAGACAGCTCTTTCCTTTGCTTCCTCTGGTCCATGTCGAGTGTGGTACACACCATATCACCAAACAACACAGTGATTACCTGGAGCCATATATATAGGCCCAATGGCTGATTACAAGGTTGTAGACACCTGTGATGCTAATTAGTGGACACACCTTGAATTAACATGTCCCTTTGGTCACATTATGTTCTGTGTTTTCTAGGGGTACCATCATTTTTGTCCATGCCTGTTTCATGAGTTTATTTTTTTACATAATTCTGTTGAAGCATGGTTGAAAAACAATGTCTGACTTTCATTGGTTAACATTTATAGAATTTTAATTTATTATTACTTTTGTCAGATTAAAGTTATTTCTGTGACCATTGTGACTTTTTCTTTCATTGACCAAAGGGTACCAACAATTTTGTCCACGTCTGTATATCAATACAGGCCACTAGGTGGCAGCCTTGTATTGATATAGTGCAAATTAAGTCTTCATTGAATACTATGGGCAATCGAATGATTGCCAGTTATTGTCACCAAAAGTAAAAAAAAGTTTTTACAAATATAAAAAAAAAAGTTCAAATCACCCCCCTTTTCTTAATTTTTTTTTCTCACTTCAGCTACCCAATAATTTTTTTATAAAAAGTGATCAAAAAGTCGCACATAATTAAAATTGGTATCACTGAAAAGAACAGATCGTCCCGCAAGAAATGAGCCCTCAGACAGCCCCGTACACATAGTTACAAAAAGTTATAGGGGTCAGAATATGGTTATGAAAAAAATATATATTTTCCTCAAAGGTTTTAATTTTTTTTTCAGTATTAAAATGCAACAAAAATTATACAAGTGTGGTATCGTTGGAACTGTACTGACCTGGAGAATGAAGATTACAGGTCAATTTTACTGCATAGTGTACAGAGTAAAAAAAACCTAAAAAAATAAACTTTGCCATTTGAAAGTACAACTTGTCCCGCAAAAAATAAGCCCTCATAAGGCTATGTGAATGGAAAAATAAAAATGTTAGGACTATGGGAAGGCGGGGAGTGAAAAACGAAAACGCAAACATGGAAAATCCCAGGGTCCTTAAAAGGTTAAGGCTCAAAAAGCAAGCTATAAGATATTATTCTGACGGTATTGGATTCCAACACTGCATCAGTGTTGAATATGTGCTGGCAATGGGGCATCTCAGTGGTACTGTGCCCTACATATTGTGGAGATGCTCTTCATTTCATCTCTTTTGGAATGTCATCCTCAAAGGGGTTATCCAACCCCTATAATGGCCCTCCTAATGCCCGGGCCTTTAATATAGTTTATACTTACCCCGCTCCCCAGCACATGCATCGCTCCTGATCCCCACACTGCTGCCGCTGCTTCTCCACATTGCCCCGATCAAAACATCCAGCAATGGGGGAGCAGTCAATAGCAGGCCGTGACAGAGACTAGCCTCCCTGGCATCACCCGCAATGCTAGGGAGACTCTTCCCCATCATGGCCTGCTATTTGCTGCTCCCCCCATCTTTGGATGTTTTGATCCACTTGGCATTTAGATGCAGCTGCGGCCGTGCAGGGATAAGGCGCAACGAGGGTACTGGGTAGCTGGGTAAGCATAACCTATATGAAGTGCCCAGGCATGGGGGGGGGGGGGAGTTATTATACGGGTTGGATAACCCCTTTAAACTTATTATGGAGGTTATGGAAGTTACTATCCTGAACCTCTCCAAGGCGGTGCTACTTTTTATGTTTGACGTGGCTCAATCTTCCTATAAAAAATTCCTAATGAGTCCCCTTCTCCAAGCAGCGTAAACAATAATTCCACGACATCTCTTTAGAGACTCCAACTATAGAGGAATGGTTGATAAGGTAGCATTGACTCAACAAATAGAACAACCTCTAGCTCAGAAGAGATCGCTTGTTACAACAACACCTGCTTCATTGGTCTGCACATTCCCTACCTTCTTTTCCTTCCAGATATGAGAAAAAAATATGTACTCCAAAATGGATACAATAAAAGTTGTAACGACCCATAGAAAAAAGGTGTATTTTTCAACACACAGTGGAGTATGCATAAGGCTACTTCGTAACAGATCAATATGGCTCATCGTACATGGCCGACTTGAGAGTGTAACATATACATAAGAGGCTGCATGTCACATAAATATCACATTGCTAGCATTTCCACGGTGTCACGGTGACAGCAGTCTAATAGTTCAATGTTGTTGGCACAGCCACTATAACAGCGTCAACACTAACAAATAGCAACTGAACTAGAACAGTGCAAAGCAGCCAAGGAATATTTTTTTTTGTAAGAGGGGGTTACAACATTTTAGCCCTTAACACAGCAGCACAGAGAGTACAAAAACTCCAAAATAAAGGCATTACAGTGATAGTAGGATATCACAACTAAATTCAGTCTCTGGATGGACTGATATCCATAGAAGCCCTGTAGGCGATGATAAGTGCAGTCTAACTTCGCTTGCGTCAGTGTTGATTATACAGCCTAACAACAGCAGGGAAGAATAACTTCTGCTAGTGATCCTTCTCACACTTGGGGTGAAGCAGTTGGTCACTGATGGCACTGCCCGTCATAGGATGGGAGTTATTCTCCAGCTTGGAGATCAAAATGGATAATATCCTTCTCGCACCTACCACCTGCTCTGGGTCTAGGGGGCTCCCCACAATGGAGCTGGCCCTCCTAATTAGTTTTTCAACCTAGTTGAGAAGTTGCTACTAGAGTTGAGCGAACACCTGGATGTTCGGGTTCGAGAAGTTCGGCCGAACATCCCGGAAATGTTCGGGTTCGGGATCCGAACCCGATCCGAACTTCGTCCCGAACCCGAACCCCATTGAAGTCAATGGGGACCCGAACTTTTCGGCACTAAAAAGGCTGTAAAACAGCCCAGGAAAGAGCTAGAGGGCTGCAAAAGGCAGCAACATGTAGGTAAATCCCCTGCAAACAAATGTGGATAGGGAAATGAATAAAAATAAAAATTAAATAAATAAAAATTAACCAAAATCAATTGGAGAGAGGTTCCATAGCAGAGAATCTGGCTTCCCGTCACCCACCACTGGAACAGTCCATTCTCAGATATTTAGGCCCCGGCACCCAGGCAGAGGAGAGAGGTCCCGTAACAGAGAATCTGTCTTCATGTCAGCAGAGAATTAGTCTGCATGTCATAGCAGAGAATGAGGCTTCACGTCAGCCACCACTGCAACAGTCCATTGGCATATATTTAGGCCCAGCACCCAGGCAGAGGAGAGAGGTCCCGTAACAGACAATCTGGCTTCATGTCAGCAGAGAATCAGTCTGCATGTCATAGCAGAGAATCAGGCTTCACGTCACCCACCACTGCAACAGTCCATTGTCATAAATTTAGGCCCAGCACTAGTGTTGAGCGGCATGTCCCATATTCGAATTCGCGAAATTTTGTGAATATTCGAAAGAATATTCGTAAAATATTCGCGATTATTCAAATTCGTTATTATTTCGCATATGCGATAATTCGAATTTTCGCATCGCATAATACATATGCTATGCAAAATTCACATGTGCGCTAATGAAATCGCCTTACGAAGATTCGCAACTCAATTCAATCACTAATGTATGAATGCAATGCCCTTTGCCTCTGTTCTGGGACAAGTGTAGATATTCGCATGTGCGCTAATAAAATCGCCTTACGAAGATTCGCACCTCAATCACTTTCTAGGGAATGTGAGACTTTTGGGAATCAATCGAGATACAGTGGGGGGTGATGACAGTAGTTGACAGAGTACAGATCAATGTAATCTGTAAGGTGGAAAGTAAAATAAAAAATACGAATTTTCGTTAATCAAATTTTACGAAGTTCTACGTATTCGCGAATATGGTGCTATACTATATGAATGCACAGGCCTTTGCCTCTCTGTTCTGGGGACAAGTGTAGATATTTGCATTTGCGTTAATAAAATCGCCTTACGAAGATTCGCAGCTCAATTCAATCACTAATGTATGAATGCAAAGCCCTTTGCCTCTGTTCTGGGACAAGTGTAGATATTCGCATGTGCGCTAATAAAATCGCCTTACGAAGATTCGCAACTCAATCACTTTCTAGGGAATGTGAGACTTTTGGGAATCAATCGAGATACAGTGGGGGGTGATGACAGTAGTTGACAGAGTACAGATCAATGTAATCTGTAAGGTGGAAAGTAAAATAAAAAATACGAATATTCGTAAATCGAATTTTACGAAGTTCTACGTATTCGCGAATATGGTGCTATACTATATGAATGCACAGGCCTTTGCCTCTCTGTTCTGGGGACAAGTGTAGATATTTGCATTTGCGTTAATAAAATCGCCTTACGAAGATTCGCAGCTCAATTCAATCACTAATGTATGAATGCAAAGCCCTTTGCCTCTGTTCTGGGACAAGTGTAGATATTCGCATGTGCGCTAATAAAATCGCCTTACGAAGATTCGCAACTCAATTCACTAATGTATGAATGCAAAGCCCTTTGCCTCTGTTCTGGGACGTGCCGATATTCGCATGTGCGCTAATAAAATCGCCTTACGAAGATTCGCAACTCAATTCACTAATGTATGAATGCAAAGCCCTTTGCCTCTGTTCTGGGACAAGTGTAGATATTCGCATGTGCGCTAATAAAATCGCCTTACGAAGATTCGCAACTCAATCACTTTCTAGGGAATGTGAGACTTTTGGGAATCAATCGAGATACAGTGGGGGGTGATGACAGTAGTTGACAGAGTACAGATCAATGTAATCTGTAAGGTGGAAAGTAAAATAAAAAATACGAATATTCGTAAATCGAATTTTACGAAGTTCTACGTATTCGCGAATATGGTGCTATACTATATGAATGCACAGGCCTTTGCCTCTCTGTTCTGGGACAAGTGTAGATATTCGCATGTGCGCTAATAAAATCGCCTTACGAAGATTCGCAACTCAATCACTTTCTAGGGAATGTGAGACTTTTGGGAATCAATCGAGATACAGTGGGGGGTGATGACAGTAGTTGACAGAGTACAGATCAATGTAATCTGTAAGGTGGAAAGTAAAATAAAAAATACGAATATTCGTAAATCGAATTTTACGAAGTTCTACGTATTCGCGAATATGGTGCTATACTATATGAATGCACAGGCCTTTGCCTCTCTGTTCTGGGACAAGTGTAGATATTCGCATGTGCGCTAATAAAATCGCCTTACGAAGATTCGCAACTCAATTCACTAATGTATGAATGCAAAGCCCTTTGCCTCTGTTCTGGGACGTGCCGATATTCGCATGTGCGCTAATAAAATCGCCTTACGAAGATTCGCAACTCAATTCACTAATGTATGAATGCAAAGCCCTGTGCCTCTGTTCTGGGACGTGCCGATATTCGCATGTGCGCTAATAAAATCGCCTTACGAAGATTCGCAACTCAATTCACTAATGTATGAATGCAAAGCCCTTTGCCTCTGTTCTGGGACGTGCCGATATTCGCATGTGCGCTAATAAAATCGCCTTACGAAGATTCGCGCCTCAATCACTTTCTAGGCAATGTGAGTAAGATCTGAGCTGTTGGACCTTTGGGAAACAATCAATTATATGTGTACTGTAATTTTGTGGGGGGGGGAAAAAACAAAAAACGAATATTCGTTTTTACGAATATATAGCACTATATTCGAAATATTCGCGAAATCGCGAAGTTGCGATATTCGCGAAAAAAATTTGCTTTTCGAATATTCGCGCTCAACACTACCCAGCACCCAGGCAGAGGAGAGAGGTCCCGTAACAGACAATCTGGCTTCATGTCAGCAGAGAATCAGTCTGCATGTCATAGCAGAGAATGAGGCTTCACGTCAGCCACCACTGCAACAGTCCATTGGCATATATTTAGGCCCAGCACCCAGGCAGAGGAGAGAGGTCCCGTAACAGACAATCTGGCTTCATGTCAGCAGAGAATCAGTCTTCATATCATAGCAGAGAATCAGGCTTCACGTCACCCACCACTGTAAGAGTCCATTTTCATAAATTTAGGCCCAGCACACAGGCAGAGGAGAGAGGTCCCGTAACAGAGGATCTGGCTTCATGTCAGCAGAGAATCAGTCTGCATGTCATAGCAGAGAATCAGGCTTCACATCACCCAACATTGGAACAGTCCATTGGCATATATTTAGGCCCCGGCACCCAGACAGAGGAGAGGTTCATTCAACTTTGGGTAGCCTCGCAATATAATGGTAAAATGAAAATAAAAATAGGATTGAATGAGGAAGTGCCCTGGAGTCCAATAATATATGGTTAAGGGGAGGTAGTTAATGTCTAATCTGGACAAGGGACGGACAGATCCTGTGGGATCCATGCCTGGTTCATTTTTATGAACGTCAGCTTGTCCACATTGGCTGTAGACAGGCGGCTGCGTTTGAGGCCTAGTATTTAGGCGCTGGGTGACCGGTATGGATTTAGTGACAGAATTAGACTTGGAAATGCACAGTAGCGTGTGTGTGAAGTTATTCTGAATGACCCTATGTGCACCTTGAATATTATATACCCTTTTAGGGATAGATTTCAAATAGCTCTGATATAGCAGAAACCACTAAATTATGAAATTGCTAAATTGGGAATTGTATTTCAACCCAGAACAAGAAATGTGCTTGAACGGACACTAAATAACTCGCCCAGCTACAGCACTAACGACAGATTTAGCTGGATATGAATTTGAGGCCTAGTATTTAGGCGCTGGGTGACAGGTATGGGTTTAGTAACAGAATTAGACTTGGAAATACACAGTAGCGGGTGTGTGTGAAGTTATTCTGAATGACCCAATGTGCACCTTGAATATTATATACCCTTTTAGGGATAGATTTCAAATAGCTCTGATATAGCAGAAACCACTAAATTATGAAATTGCTAAATTGGGAATTGTATTTCAACCCAGAACAAGAAATGTGCTTGAACGGACACTAAATAACTCGCCCAGCTACAGCACTAAGGACAGATTTAGCTGGATATAAATTTGAGGCCTAGTATTTAGGCGCTGGGTGACAGGTATGGGTTTAGTGACAGAATTAGACTTGGAAATACACAGTAGCGGGTGTGTGTGAAGTTATTCTGAATGACCCAATGTGCACCTTGAATATTATATACCCTTTTAGGGATAGATTTCAAATAGCTCTGATATAGCAGAAACCACTAAATTATGAAATTGCTAAATTGGGAATTGTATTTCAACCCAGAACAAGAAATGTGCTTGAACGGACACTAAATAACTCGCCCAGCTACAGCACTAAGGACAGATTTAGCTGGATATAAATTTGAGGCCTAGTATTTAGGCGCTGGGTGACAGGTATGGGTTTAGTGACAGAATTAGACTTGGAAATACACAGTAGCGGGTGTGTGTGAAGTTATTCTGAATGACCCAATGTGCACCTTGAATATTATATACCCTTTTAGGGATAGATTTCAAATAGCTCTGATATAGCAGAAACCACTAAATTATGAAATTGCTAAATTGGGAATTGTATTTCAACCCAGAACAAAAAATGTGCTTTGACGGACACTAAATAACTTTCCCAGCCACAACAGGACAGCGTTAACGAGAGATTTAGCAGGATATAAATTTGAGGCCTAGTATTTAGGCGCTGGGTGACCGGTATGGATTTAGTGACAGAATTAGACTTGGAAATGCACAGAAGCGTGTGTGTGTGAAGTTATTCTGAATGACCCAATGTGCACCTTGAATATTATATACCCTTTTAGGGATAGATTTCAAATAGCTCTGATATAGCAGAAACCACTAAATTATGAAATTGCTAAATTGGGAATTGTACTTCAACCCAGAACAAAAAATGTGCTTTGACGGACACTAAATATCTTGCCCAGCAACAACAGTACAGCGGTGGGTAACGAGAGATTTAGAGGGAATTAAATTTGAGGCCTAGTATTTAGGCGCTGGGTCACCGGTATGGATTTAGTGACAGAATTAGACTTGGAAATACACAGTAGCGGGTGTGTGTGAAGTTATTCTGAATGACCCTATGTGCACCTTCAATATTATATACCCTTTTAGGGATAGATTTCAAATAGCTCTGATATAGCAGAAACCACTAAATTATGAAATTGCTAAATTGGGAATTGTACTTCAACCCAGAACAAAAAATGTGCTTTGACGGACACTAAATATCTTGCCCAGCAACAACAGTACAGCGGTGGGTAACGAGAGATTTAGAGGGAATTAAATTTGAGGCCTAGTATTTAGGCGCTGGGTCACCGGTATGGATTTAGTGACAGAATTAGACTTGGAAATGCACAGAAGCGTGTGTGTGAAGTTATTCTGAATGACCCAATGTGCACCTTCAATATTATATACCCTTTTTGGGATAGATTTCAAATAGCTCTGATATAGCAGGAACCACTAAATTATGAAATTGCTAAATTGGGAATTGTACTTCAACCCAGAACAAAAAATGTGCTTTGACGGGCACTAAATAACTTTCCCAGCTACAACAGGACAACGGTAACGAGAGATTTAGAGGGATTTAAATTTGAGGCCTAGTATTTAGGCGCTGGGTGACAGGTATGGGTTTAGTGACAGAATTAGACTTGGAAATACACAGTAGCGGGTGTGTGTGAAGTTATTCTGAATGACCCTATGTGCACCTTCAATATTATATACCCTTTTAGGGATAGATTTCAAATAGCTCTGATATAGCAGAAACCACTAAATTATGAAATTGCTAAATTGGGAATTGTACTTCAACCCAGAACAAAAAATGTGCTTTGACGGACACTAAATATCTTGCCCAGCAACAACAGTACACCGGTGGGTAACGAGAGATTTAGAGGGAATTAAATTTGAGGCCTAGTATTTAGGCGCTGGGTGACAGGTATGGGTTTAGTGACAGAATTAGACTTGGAAATACACAGTAGCGGGTGTGTGTGAAGTTATTCTGAATGACCCTATGTGCACCTTCAATATTATATACCCTTTTTGGGATAGATTTCAAATAGCTCTGATATAGCAGAAACCACTAAATTATGAAATTGCTAAATTGGGAATTGTACTTCAACCCAGAACAAAAAATGTGCTTTGACGGACACTAAATATCTTGCCCAGCAACAACAGTACAGCGGTGGGTAACGAGAGATTTAGAGGGAATTAAATTTGAGGCCTAGTATTTAGGCGCTGGGTCACCGGTATGGATTTAGTGACAGAATTAGACTTGGAAATACACAGTAGCGGGTGTGTGTGAAGTTACTCTGAATGACCCTATGTGCACCTTCAATATTATATACCCTTTTTGGGATAGATTTCAAAGAGCTCTGATATAGCAGGAACCACTAAATTATGAAATTGCTAAATTGGGAATTGTATTTCAACCCAGAACAAGAAATGTGCTTGAACGGACACTAAATAACTCGCCCAGCTACAGCACTAGGGACAGATTTAGCTGGATATAAATTTGAGGCCTAGTATTTAGGCGCTGGGTGACCGGTATGGATTTAGTGACAGAATTAGACTGGGATATGGCCAAAAAATGAACAGACTATTGCTGGTTAAATGCACTTGGTGTGACAGCTTCACCCTGATGTAGGCTTTAGCCAAAAAACAACCACACCATTGAGGGTTAAATGCACTTGGTGACAGGCGCAGCTTGCCCCTGATTTTGTATATGGCCAAAAAATGAACAGACTATTGCTGGTTAAATGCACTTGGTGTGACAGCTTCACCCTGATGTAGGCTTTAGCCAAAAAACAACCACACCATTGAGGGTTAAATGCACTTGGTGACAGGCGCAGCTTGCCCCTGATTTTGTATATGGCCAAAAAATGAACAGACTATTGCTGGTTAAATGCACTTGGTGTGACAGCTTCACCCTGATGTAGGCTTTAGCCAAAAAACAACCACACCATTGAGGGTTAAATGCACTTGGTGACAGGCGCAGCTTGCCCCTGATTTTGTATATGGCCAAAAAATGAACAGACTATTGCTGGTTAAATGCACTTGGTGTGACAGCTTCACCCTGATGTAGGCTTTAGCCAAAAAACAACCACACCATTGAGGGTTAAATGCACTTGGTCGCAGCTTGTGCTGGCGCACCACAAGACACAAAATGGCCGCCGATCACCCCAGAAAAATGAGACTGACAAACGGTCTGTGCAGCCTAAAAACAGTGAGCAATTGAGGATCAGCAGCTCAATGATCCACAGCTGCAGATCGATCAGTTAATCAAGTCCTTTGGAGGAGTTAATCTGCCTAATCTCGCCCTACTGTCGCAGCCGCAACCTCTCCCTACGCTAATCAGAGCAGAGTGACGGGCGGCGCTATGTGACTCCAGCTTAAATAGAGGCTGGGTCACATGGTGCTCTGGCCAATCACAGCCATGCCAATAGTAGGCATGGCTGTGATGGCCTCTTGGGGCAAGTAGTATGACGCTTGTTGATTGGCTGCTTTGCAGCCTTTCAAAAAGCGCCAAGAAAGCGTCACAAAAGCGCCAAGAAAGCGACGAACACCGAACCCGAACCCGGACTTTTACGAAAATGTCCGGGTTCGGGTCCGTGTCACGGACACCCCAAAATTCGGTACGAACCCGAACTATACAGTTCGAGTTCGCTCATCCCTAGTTGCTACCCCAGCAGGGTACTCTGAGGAAGATGGCTGATGCCACTATAGAGTTAAAAAAGGATCTAAGGAGTGCCCTCTGCACTCCAAAAGCTCTTAGCCTCCTAAGCAGGTAGAGCCTGCTGTGACCCTTTCAGTATAGTGCATCCATGTTTTGTGCGCAGTCCAGCTTATTAATGAGGAGCACGACCAGGTATTTATATGTATTGATCGCAATATCCGTCCCCTGGATGTCCACTGGTTTAGGAGGATGTCTGTGCTTGCGGAAGTCCACCACAATCTCCTTAGTTTTTCCAGCATTGATCCTAACGTGGTTCCACTGGCACCAATCCACAATTCTCTGTACTCCATGTCATCCTCGTCTGTGATGAGGCCTACTATTGCCAAGTCATCAAATAACTTCTGTAAGTAGCAGCTAGATGAGTTGTACCTGAAGTCTGCAGTGTACAGTGTGAAAATGAAAGCAGGAAGAACTGTACCCTGAGCCTATTTACTACCCATCACAGTGTCTGACACACAGTCCCAGGCTCTCATATACTGAGATTGGTTTGTCAGGTCGTCTAGGATCCAATTGGAGAGGCGGTGGTCCACTCCAACAAGATCAAGCTTGTATCTTAGTAGCCCTGGCTGTATGGTGTTGAAAGTACTGGAGAAATCAAAGAACACTATTCTCACAGTGTTCCCTGGTTTGTCCAGATGAGAGAGAGCTCAGTGTAAAAGGTGAAGGGTGGCATCATCCACCCCAGTGCCAGGCCAGTAAGCAAACTGGAGGGGGTCTATAAATGATCTCACCAGAGGGCAGAGATGTGTAAGAACCAGCCTCTCCAAGACCTTCATCAAGTGGGATGTCAATGCTATCAGTCTGTAGCTGTTGAGGTCCATCGGATGAGGTGTTCTCGGAACTGGTACCACACAAGATGATTTCCACAGACTTCAACCACCCGCATTGCCACCACCACCACTCCCCTCCACCTCAACTCCGACTACCATGCTTTTTCCCCCTCTGTAGGCTGGTGCACTGCACTAGGACCTATAATGTTCAAATGTAATCTGCAGTGGAACATGTCAGCACATTTTTCAACACCACCACACGGGAAGTGATAACTTACATGATTACTTGGTTACTTACATGATCTTTATAGCACTCTTGGGAGAAATTATGCACTGTGTTATGTAATAATTCAAAAAAACACAAAATTAAATACAAATCTGCAAATCTGACATGTGTAACTTTATGTGCTGATAACTTTAAAATACTTTTCTTTATCCAAGCCATTCTGAGACTGTTTTCTCGTCACATATTGTACTTCATGACAGTGGTAAATTTGAATCAAAATATTTCATTTTTATTTATGAAAAATTTACCAAAAATTTGGAAACATACAGTATTTTCAAAGTTTCAATTTCTCTGCTTTTAAAACAGATAGTGATGCCTCCTAAAATAGTTATTACGTTACATTTCTCATATGTCTACTTCATGTTTGGATCATTTTTTAATATGTACCATATATCGATCGGCACAACGGTAAGTTTAGAGTGGCGGTGCGCGTATCCTAGGGCTAGCGTCCCGTGAAGATAGCAGTAAGGCCTCTTTCACACTACAGTATGTTGAATTCAGTGTTTTGCGTTCCGTTTTTAACAGATCCGTTGTTCCATTTTTTGGTTCCGTTGTGTCAACGTTTCCGTTCCGTTTTTTCGTATGGCATATACAGTATACAGTAATTAAATATAAAAAATTGGGCTGGGCATAACATTTTCAATAGATGGTTCAGAAAAAATGGAACGGAAACGGAAGACATACAAATGCATTTCCGTATGTGTTCCGTTATTTTTTGAGGACCCATTGACTTAAATGGAGCTACGGACCGTGATTTGCGGGCAATAATAGGACATGTTTTATCTTTCAACGGAATGGAAAAACGGAAATATGGAAACGGAATGCATACGGAACACATTCCATTTTTGCGGAACCATTGAAATGAATGGTTCCATATACGGACCGTATACCGAACTCAAAAAACGGACCGCAAAACGAAAAAAAAAAACAAGAGGATTGGCACTCTCTGCCACAGTTTCAGAATGGCACCTAGCGTGCCGAAATGCATCACTAATATGTGGCAATAAACAGAGTAATATTATTACTCTGCGGAGTGCTGGGTCGGGGATGTCGCCACCTGCTGGTATGTCTGATGTGCCTGGCAGCGATATGCAGAGAGAAACTGTGGCTGGGGGCCTAGGCTTTGCTCCACCCCCAGTACAGCTGGTGCACACTGTACCTGTGAGATGTCCTGTTGCGGCTCACAGTGGGACACCCGTGGAGCTGGGGTTTGGTGATCCTGAAGCGGATGGTGACTGTGGTCTGCTGCTGCCTGGAGGTGAGCCTGCCAGGGATGTTATCGCATTGCAGCCACGCCACGTGGATTTTGGCGGGGGTTTTGTGGAGGACCAGGCGCTGGAGAAGTCAGCCAGGAGGCTTGGGAGATCAAGGGCCGGATGGATGATGCAGTCGGCGCATGTCCCTCTACGTCCAGGTCGTCGGTGGAGTCTTCGCTGAGAGGTGCTACAGTGCGGTCGACGGCTGCTGGGAGGACGCCCCAGGGACAGCCAGGTGAGAGGACGTTGGGTTGGAATCCTGTTGTGGGGGTGGGGGGGTGCAGTCGGGGGAGGACGGGTTAGCGCGGGAGTTGTTGGCGGGTATGTGGACTTTGTTGTCGTGTTGGAAATCTGGGGCGGTGTCGTCTTCGGATGCGGTATTCGCTGCTGCGCCTGCGGTTGGTGATGGGGAGCGTCTGTGTGCGGCTGGTGTGGGGGGCTCTCCTGCAGTCGGGGCGGGGACGGTGGCGGCTATAGCCGCCGGGAGTGGGGGTAGTCATGGTGCTGGGGAGGAGGTCAGGCTGGCAGACGCTGCTAAGGGTGAGGTCTATGTGTCAGGGAAAAAATTTGGAAGGACGAATATGTCGAGATATTCTCGTTGCTTCCGTTGGACAAATTTCAATTGGATAGGGTGAAGCCGGATGAGAGTAAGAAGGAGGAGGAGGAGAAGCGGAGATACAGGCCGATTCCGCGCACCTTTTTGAATTGGTTGCAGGCTTTTGCTATTCTGGCTAGTGTGGTGGGCGAAAAGGCGCCTGAGCATTGTTTGGCTCTTTTTTGCTACATGGATGCCATAGGGGAGGCGTATCGGACTTATGGAGGGGTGGCATGGCTCAGGTATGACGAGCAGTTTAGTCAGAGAAAGGCGGTCAGGCCTAGTATTCGGTGGGATCATAAGGATATAGGTCAGTGGATGCGGTTGATGACGGCCCCGAAGGGTGTGAGCCATCCCTTTTCGGGGGGCGGCCGGGGGTTCCTCGGTGGCAGAAGCAGCAGGGGGGGTCAGGAGAGGTTGTTGCTGGCAGTTCAATGAGGGTTACTGTAAGTACCTTTCCGACTGTCGATTCAGACACGAGTGCTCCGATTGTGGCGGTGCCCATAGCTTGGCGCGGTGTTTCAAGGGAAGGGGATTTGAGGTTGCGCAGAAAAGGGGTGACCCCGGTTAGGGTGGACGTGATGGAGCCGTTTCTAGAGAGGTACCCAAATAGGGAGGCGGTGGCTTTATTGTTGGCTGGGTTTCGGGATGGTTTTAAGATTCCGTGTTCAGCGGTGGGAGTGGGAGTTGCGATGCGTAATTTGTCCTCGGTGTTGCAGCGGCCGGAGGTGGTTTCTGAAAAAATTGCGAAAGAGGTGTCAGCCGGGAGGGTTGTGGGCCCCTTTCTCGACTGTCCTTTGCCGGATTTGTGGGTTTCACCTTTGGGGTTGGTCCCGAAGAAGGAGCCCAGCAAATTTCTGCTCATTCATAATTTGTCTTACCCGGCGTGTCCCGTGAACGACGGTATAGATGATGGGTTATGCTCAGTGTCGTATACGTCGTTTGATGAGGCGATTCGGTGGGTGCGTCGTTTTGGGCAGGGTGCATTGTTGGCGAAAATGGATATTGAGGCGGCGTTCCGCTTGCTACCGATTCACTCGGATAGTTTTCGTTTGCTTGGTTTTAAATGGGAGGGGCAGTTTTTGGGGGATTGTTGTTTGCCTATGGGATGTGCGATCTCGTGTTCACTGTTTGAAACGTTTAGTTCTTTTTTGGAATGGGTGGTGCGGCAGGAGGCGGGATGGAGATCCGTGTTGCATTACCTCAATGATTTTTTGTTTTTAGGGCCGGCGGGGTCTAGGGTGTGTTCGGTTTTGTTGCACACCATGGAGTAGGTGTCTGCGAGTTTTGGGGTTCCGTTGGCACGTGAGAAAACGTAGGGCCCGTCTACGATGGTGAAGTTCTTGGGGATTGAGATTGATAGCGTGGCTATGGAGTGTAGGTTGCCTTTGGATAACGTGGAGGACTTGCGTTGTGAAGTGGGTTTGCTGCGGAATGCAAAAAAGGTGCAGCTTAGACGGGTGCAGTCCGTTTTGGGTAAGTTGAACTTTGCCTGTAGGATTTTGCCTATGGGTCGGGTTTTTTGTAGGCGCTTGTCTATGGCTACCGCAGGGGTGAAGGCCCCGTTTCATTTTGTGCGGCTGTCGGCTGAGGTGCGTGCGGATTTGGAGGTGTGGGAGCATTTTTTTAGTGACTTTAACGGCCGTTCGGTGTGGATGGAGATGCCCATTTATAATGTGGATTTGGAGTTGTTTACGGACGCGTCGGGTTTGTGTGGTTACGGGGCCTTTTGTCAGGGGCAGTGGAGCGCAGGGGCTGGGCCGGAGGAATGGAGGGTTGCTGGCTTACTTGGGAACTTGGCTTTGTTGGAGTTGTTTCCTATTGTTTTGGCTACTGAGTTGTGGGGGGATTTGTTGAGAAATAAGCGGGTGTGTTTTTGTTGCGACAATTTAGGGGTGGTGCAGGTGGTGAATAGTCAGTCATTTGGTTTTGAACGGTTTGAAGTTGAATGCTTGTTTTGTGGCTGTGCATGTACCTGGGGTTGATAATTCCATTGCTGATGCTCTTTATCGTTTCCAGTGGGATCGTTTTCGCAGCTTGGTTCCGGGCGCGGATGTGACGGGTCTGCTGTGTCCTCAGTGGCTCTGGAGCGTGGCCTTGGGGTCTCGTTAGACCTGATTCAACGGTCCGTGAGTAGCAGTACGTGGTCGGCTTATTCTTCTGTGTGGTTGCAGTGGAAACGTTTGATAGAGCAGGTGGGGGGATGCAAGGGGGTGGAGGATTTTCACTCGTTGCTGGTTTATTTTGTGGGTGTGTCGTTTAGCGATAGTTTGTCTTTCTCTGTTGCTGCTAAGAGGGTGGCGGCTGTGGCTTTTTGGTTGCAAATGCGGGGTTTGGCCGATGTGTCCGGGAGTTTTTTGGTGAGACAAGCTTTGAAGGGGTACCGTCACAGTGTGGTGAGGAAGGATTCCCGTCGTCCGGTTTCTTTTCGGGTTCTGCAGTTGTTGTGGGATCGGCCAGGGAGTGTGTGCAAGTCATGGTATGAGGTATGTTTGTTTAGAGCAGCCTTTTTCTTGGCTTTCTTTGGGGCCTTTCGGGTCTCTGAGCTGGTGGCTGCTAGTCGTGTGCGTGGGGGTGGCTTATTGCGGGAGGATGTGAGTATTTGCGAAGATGGATTGCGGCGTGTCTGATGGGGTGCATCTTAACGAGATTGGTATTGACTTGTGGGCATTGGGGCTTCAGGAGGGTTTGGAGACAGCGTTCAGGGTGTGGCAGGACGTCCATAGGTGAGGTGTCTCCTATGTGCGTCAGTGGCAGGTTAACGGGGGGTCCTGGAAGGCAATACTATGTTTAGTAGGTGCATGACACGTCGGAACGTGCATCTATGTGGTTCGGTAAGCTGAAAGCTGGGGGCTCCTGTTGGGCTAAAAGGCCTACAGGGGTAGAGGAATATATGGATGTTGGAGGATTTGGTCCCCTTGGGTCGGCGAGTGCGGCCGAGGGTAAGGATGAAGATGTGTGGAGTGAAGATCGCAGCTTGCTAGGGTTGCCTTCTAGGATCCTTCTGCAAAGTGAATGTTATTACATTGTATTTATATGGGCAGGCCAGCGGCACAGGAAGAGATCGCCGCAATCCATCCAGACAAAGGAGATAACTGAGGACATTCAAGTTCTCAATATGTCGGCATCCATCATCACATTGCAGCAAGTAAAAGTTTTACAAAAGGGATTATCCTTTTCACCCACACATCACTTCGATCTGTACCGCACCATTTTGGATGTCAACAAGTTCACACTGAGGAATCATTTCCGGGGGAACTTTTGGAGGATACACCAGATGCCGCTGCCTCTTCCTCCTTGCATATGCCGCCGGACTCGGACGTGACCCAAGGACTTGGCAGTACAGCCCCCCTGACTGCACCTGTATGTAACCATCATAATGATCTAGATGTTGTTAATGTTACATCGATATTGCACAATAATACAATTAGTTTTGCTGAAATGGTTCTTTGCAATTCCCTTCAAACTGCTATACAAAATGAGGGAGGTTATGTCAGTGTTGAGGAAGGGTTGAGACGTATGCATATATATCCATGCATGCCTGCAAACACGTGCGGGCATGTGTGGTATATATGCATACATTACCACCGCATCATGGGATGATGTGCGCAGATGTGCCCAGCATCTGCGCACATCTGCCCTTAGTGGCCCACAGGGGCTCATGTAGGCCCCTGTGGGATATATGTGATCCTTTTAATATATGTAGGGGCTTGTGCCCCCTTATCTGTGCCCCCTTATATATATGACTGCGTCCCCTTATCTATAATCCCCCTTAGAATGTATGATTAATGTATACATGTGTATAGATGTGCCCCAAGCATCAATACACATGTATATTATATACATATTCCCCCCTCCTACACCTGAAACCAGGTGCATCGGTGTGAATGTGCCCCAAGCATTCACACCAATGCAATCTGGCTAATTACATCAGAATGACTGGACAAGGGTCCGGTCATCCTGATGGATACAAAGAGCTCAGATTCAACAGAATCTGAGCCCTTTGTTGTAATTATCTTCAGCGCCGCCGGAGATAATTACGCATGATAGAAGAAGGGGAGAAGCCTCCCCTCCTCCTATTATGCGCATTCCGACAGTGCGATAGTAATCGCACTGTCCGGAATGCTAGGTGCAGCAGGCGGGAGATCTAAGGCGTCTCCCGCCTGTCTGCAGCGCGTCCCCGATGTGCTGGCCCGCGCAGTGACGTCATATCACTGCGCCGGCCCACATGGATGATGGGCGCGCGCGCGCCCCCTGGTGGGCGGCGCGGGAGTGCGGGCCGCCGGGGATAAATATCAGGCGGCCCCGGCATTCAGGAAGAAGGGTCAGGGCCCCCACCTTAGGAGGAGAGCGGGATCGGCGCTCAACAGAAGTGCCTTGCCGCCCCCTCCTGAAGGACCCCCGACCGGACCCAGGAGAGCGCGTCCTGCACTCTGGAATAGAAGCCCTACCGGACCAGACCCCCCCTGGACGAACGAGCGGACCCCTGGACGAACGAGCAATCCATAAGTATCACCCCCGTATCACCCCCCCCCCACTCTGATAACCCTATCCTGCCCACTCTATCCCCCCTATGTCCTGCTGCCCTGCAGCACAGAACCCCTATGTCCTGCTGCCCTGCAGCACAGAACCCCTAAGAACCCCTGCATTCCCCCTGGTTAACCCCCTGCATTCCCCCTGGTTAACCCCCTGCATTCTGATAACCCTATCATGCCCACTCTATCCCCCCTATGTCCTGCTGCCCTGCAGCACAGAACCCCTAAGAACCCCTGCATTCCCCCTGGTTAACCCCCTGCATTCCCCCTGGTTAACCCCCTGCATTCCCCCTGGTTAACCCCCTTCATTCCCCCTGGTTAACCCCCTGCATTCCCCCTGGTTCACCCCTGCTCTGCTGCTCTGTTGAGCATGCAGCTGCTCTGCAAACAATCTGTATTTCATGGCCTGCAGGTATTAACCCCTGCAGAGCCATTGTTGTGTTTAACCCTCTTGTAACTCCGTAGGGA
Organism: Bufo gargarizans; assembly: GCF_014858855.1. Taxonomy (NCBI): domain Eukaryota; kingdom Metazoa; phylum Chordata; class Amphibia; order Anura; family Bufonidae; genus Bufo; species Bufo gargarizans. The sequence goes on from NC_058084.1 coordinate 324,345,132, forward strand.
CAGTGAGTAGACAGATGGGTGGGTTATTGTGAAACGGCCAGCAGAGGAAGAGACCGTAGAGCAGGACTCAAGTACAGTGCAGCAGACAAGGAGGCTGAAGTAGAAACCGGCTTTATTAAAGGAGAACTCTAACTGCCGGAGAAGCAGATTTACAATATGAACAGCTTGAGAATTCACAACAAAGATAATGGAAATTTGCATAAAGAAAACAAATGAATCACAAACACAAGTACAGACAATAGCAGGCTACTCTCTTCTAGGTAGTCCTATCTGACCCCGCTACCCGGGGTGCACCTCTACGGTGCACTAAACTAAATCCTATTCCACTATGTCCTAGCTCCGGTTAGCATCAGTGCACTCACAGTTCGGTGTCCGCACATGCAGGCAGGTACAGTCTGGGTCCCGATCTGGTTGCTTGCTTGCTTCAGCGTGGCTCAGCTCTGGCCTCTCTTTGTGGTCTCTGTAACTCTGGTTAGAGATAATCAGCAGCTCTGGATGTGTAATCAGGCAGGGCCTGGAATTCACTCACAGTTCCTCTGGTAAGTGCCTCACACTACAGCAGTCTCTCTTCTGCACCAGGAAACATCAGCTCAGTCAGGGAGCAAACACACTCCAATGTCTCAGATACTGTGTCACAGCAGGTTGGCAGGGAGAAATCACTCTAATCTTCCCTGTGGATCTCCCTCTCAGTGCACAGCGTCCTTCTTCCTGTGTCCTCAGACACCTGCAGCCCAGGCTCTCTGCTCAGCCCGGGAAAAACACTTAACTCCTTGCCCTCTGGAAACAACTCCTCACACTGTCCTACTCAGCCACAGTGGCCTCTGGTGGCTGGAGGGAAACATGACAGTCTGCTATATATATATATGTGTTGGAAATGTTGCTGGATGATCAGGGCTGCCTCTTACATGCCTCCCCACTTAAAGGTGGCCGTCCTCGGCCTTGCTATATAGTCCATAGAAATAATGGTTAATGTAACTTTTTATACAGCAGTACAACATTGTCCACAATACATACAGGTGGACCAAATGAACTCATCAGCAGCGTACCTGTTTGGTGGAACCCCTGCAGTAAGCCTACTGGATCTCCGGAGGTCCTGGCTATCTGTTACGACCTGACTCTCTCCACTAGGAACTGCCAGTCTGGATTCATCCACCACAATAGGAGGTTCGGGTGTGTCCGAGGGCCCCTCTCTATTACGGGCCGGCAATGGTTCTGTGACAGTGCCTTCATCACCTGTAACCTGGGAGGCTCCTTCAGTGTTGGGAGCAGTCCACCAGTCTTCACCATAATCTCCATCAGAGATAACAAGTTCTGAGTATGGGGCAGGAGGAGGTGTCCTCTGAACAGGTGCGGGATCTTTGGACCGGCATGGCCGTAACATATTCCTATGTAGAGTCCGTGAAGCAAATTCCTCATTCTCAACCTGCACTTCGTAGAACGGACCATTAGGGTACACTCTCTTGATCACTTTATACGGCTGTACTTCCCAACGCTCACTCAACTTGCCTCTGGGACGGGAGGACGGTCTGTATGAGCTCTCTCCTGTAACTGCTGACCTGCCAACCGGCGAATGGTCTGGAGACGCCGACGGTGTTCTTTCACCCATGAGGTGGTTGATCGCTCTATTAGGTCTTCTGGCTGTTCTAGGTTTAATTCCACGATCTCTCGACCAGCCCTACCGAACAGTAACATGTATGGGGTGTAACCGGTGGTGGTGTGGACACGATTATTGTAAGCCCAGACTAATTCTGGCAGGTAGTCAGGCCAGTGTGCCCTCTTGTCTTCCTCTAGTGTCCTCAGCATTTGCAGCAATGTGCGGTTAAAGCGCTCACAGGCTCCGTTTCCTTGGGGATGATAAGGAGTTGTCCTGGATTTTTCAATGCCGTACAGTCGATGTAGCTCTTCCATCACTTTTCCTTGAAAGCACGCCCCTTGATCTGAATGGATCCGCTTTGGACACCCATAGACCCGAATGAAGTCTTGACAAATGGCTCGTGCCGCGGACTCGGCCGTCTGGTCCCGAGTTGGGGTGACTACTGCAAACTTGGAGAAGTGGTCGATCATGACCAGGCAATACTGTGGACCTCTTGACGATTGTCCCACAAGAAGATAGTCTATCATCAACACTTCCAGCGGTTCTGTGGTCTGGATGGACTGTAGGGGTGCTCTCTGTTCTGTACTCTTCGTGAGTTCACACACTCGACACTGTCGGCAAACTTCTTCAACTGTGGCCTCCAGTCGCGGACAATACACATAACGCTGCAGCCACTGGTATGTCTTGACTGGCCCGAAGTGAGCTCCAAACTCATGAGCCTCTTTGGCTATCTCCCGTGCCATTCTTCTGGGTATCACTACCTGCCACCTCGCCTCTAGGTCGGCAGGCTGTTGCCACTTGCGGAACAAAACAGCTCCATGCACTTCCAGTCTGTCCCATTGATGTAGAACGGACTTCATCTCGGCATCCAGATCAGTCCTTTCTTCTTTGTTGGGTTTCCTGCACTGGGTTACCCAGCTTTTCATTTGCTGCAGTCCAATGTCTTCATCTTGCAATCTGCCCCATTCTTCATTAGTTCTCCCCAATGCTTTGGGTAGCTTACGGGCCTCCCCACTTGTCTGGGCCGTGACTGTTGGGGGAGCGAACTTGCGGAAGTCAGGAGTTTCATCTTCTTCCTTTTGTTCATCCATATCCCCTACTGGAGTTTCAAAAGTAACCCTTGAGATAATTACGCATGATAGAAGAAGGGGAGAAGCCTCCCCTCCTCCTATTATGCGCATTCCGACAGTGCGATAGTAATCGCACTGTCCGGAATGCTAGGTGCAGCAGGCGGGAGATCTAAGGCGTCTCCCGCCTGTCTGCAGCGCGTCCCCGATGTGCTGGCCCGCGCAGTGACGTCATATCACTGCGCCGGCCCACATGGATGATGGGCGCGCGCGCGCCCCCTGGTGGGCGGCGCGGGAGTGCGGGCCGCCGGGGATAAATATCAGGCGGCCCCGGCATTCAGGAAGAAGGGTCAGGGCCCCCACCTTAGGAGGAGAGCGGGATCGGCGCTCAACAGAAGTGCCTTGCCGCCCCCTCCTGAAGGACCCCCGACCGGACCCAGGAGAGCGCGTCCTGCACTCTGGAATAGAAGCCCTACCGGACCAGACCCCCCCTGGACGAACGAGCGGACCCCTGGACGAACGAGCAATCCATAAGTATCACCCCCGTATCACCCCCCCCCCACTCTGATAACCCTATCCTGCCCACTCTATCCCCCCTATGTCCTGCTGCCCTGCAGCACAGAACCCCTATGTCCTGCTGCCCTGCAGCACAGAACCCCTAAGAACCCCTGCATTCCCCCTGGTTAACCCCCTGCATTCCCCCTGGTTAACCCCCTGCATTCTGATAACCCTATCATGCCCACTCTATCCCCCCTATGTCCTGCTGCCCTGCAGCACAGAACCCCTAAGAACCCCTGCATTCCCCCTGGTTAACCCCCTGCATTCCCCCTGGTTAACCCCCTGCATTCCCCCTGGTTAACCCCCTTCATTCCCCCTGGTTAACCCCCTGCATTCCCCCTGGTTCACCCCTGCTCTGCTGCTCTGTTGAGCATGCAGCTGCTCTGCAAACAATCTGTATTTCATGGCCTGCAGGTATTAACCCCTGCAGAGCCATTGTTGTGTTTAACCCTCTTGTAACTCCGTAGGGACAGTGAGTAGACAGATGGGTGGGTTATTGTGAAACGGCCAGCAGAGGAAGAGACCGTAGAGCAGGACTCAAGTACAGTGCAGCAGACAAGGAGGCTGAAGTAGAAACCGGCTTTATTAAAGGAGAACTCTAACTGCCGGAGAAGCAGATTTACAATATGAACAGCTTGAGAATTCACAACAAAGATAATGGAAATTTGCATAAAGAAAACAAATGAATCACAAACACAAGTACAGACAATAGCAGGCTACTCTCTTCTAGGTAGTCCTATCTGACCCCGCTACCCGGGGTGCACCTCTACGGTGCACTAAACTAAATCCTATTCCACTATGTCCTAGCTCCGGTTAGCATCAGTGCACTCACAGTTCGGTGTCCGCACATGCAGGCAGGTACAGTCTGGGTCCCGATCTGGTTGCTTGCTTGCTTCAGCGTGGCTCAGCTCTGGCCTCTCTTTGTGGTCTCTGTAACTCTGGTTAGAGATAATCAGCAGCTCTGGATGTGTAATCAGGCAGGGCCTGGAATTCACTCACAGTTCCTCTGGTAAGTGCCTCACACTACAGCAGTCTCTCTTCTGCACCAGGAAACATCAGCTCAGTCAGGGAGCAAACACACTCCAATGTCTCAGATACTGTGTCACAGCAGGTTGGCAGGGAGAAATCACTCTAATCTTCCCTGTGGATCTCCCTCTCAGTGCACAGCGTCCTTCTTCCTGTGTCCTCAGACACCTGCAGCCCAGGCTCTCTGCTCAGCCCGGGAAAAACACTTAACTCCTTGCCCTCTGGAAACAACTCCTCACACTGTCCTACTCAGCCACAGTGGCCTCTGGTGGCTGGAGGGAAACATGACAGTCTGCTATATATATATATGTGTTGGAAATGTTGCTGGATGATCAGGGCTGCCTCTTACAATTGTTAGATACTTGAATGTGTGAATTGTATAGATAGTTTATGGGTGGAATTTGGGAACGTGTAGTGTAGTTTAGGATTGTATATTTAGTGCTGTATTGTTAGTATATTGCGTGCGTAGTGTATTGTAAGTAATAAATACCGTTATATTTGTACCCTTTGTGTAGTGTGTACTTGTTAGCGGTAGTGAGTAAGGCGCATGCAGTTAGCTTAGTGATTAGTGTAAAGCATAGCGAAAATATTGTTATTTATTATATAAAGGCATAAATAGGCGGAGTCATCACTAGACGGCTCCTCCTATTTATGAATATTAATTATCGATATTCGCATAATATTGGTGATTAATATTCCCCCTTTACAGTCAGCTCTTCCCAACAGTTTAAAATACATAACAGGGATTTTTAACCCATACAGTCCCGGTCGGCAGCTCTTGACAAATACCAGGAATTGGTGGAAAGCGACTTATGTCTCTTATATAATACCACCAAGTCACAGTGTCAATCCAATATGACTCCGGCAGAAAGAGCTGCCCTCCGGGACCTAGGGGAAAGGGAAGACATTATCATTAGAGGTGCAGACAAGGGTGGGTCTGTGGTTATTTTAGACAGAGGATTATATAAAAGTCTAGTGACCACCATGCTATGTGATACCCAGGTCTATGTCCGACTATCCGGTGATCCACTAGTATCGTTCAAAACTGAAATGAGGAATATTTTGGAGTTGGGGCTATCAACTGGTTGCCTCAGCACTAGGGAAAAGGAATACATTTTTGTGGAACATCCTATAACTCTTATTTTCCATGCGCTATCTAAAGTCCACAAGAATGTATTCCCTCCACCCCTCAGACCTATAGTAGCCGGAATAGGCTCTTATTCTGAGCGGTTTTCTGAGTGGGTGGACTCCCTTTTACAACCTCTGGTACCTTCAATACCTGGCTTTCTAAAAGATACGAGATCAGTGCTGCAGGCTTTCTCTGATTTTAAATGGAGGGAGGGTTATTCTTGGATAACAGCTGACATCACGTCATTGTACACTAATATTCCTCATAATCTGGCGATTACTGCATTAAACTGGTTTTTCGACCATTACAGTGATTACACTGTGACACTTAGGGAGTGTGCTGCTCTGGTGGTGGATTTCCTCCTCAGGCATAATTTTTTATTTGATGATATTTTAGACTTTTTATCTGCAAGTGTCAGGGGTGTCGATGGGGGCAAATATCTTCATGGCATGGTGGGAGGGTCACTTTCTCCTCATCAACACCTCTCCGTTTTTGGACCGTCTGCTCTGGTATGGACGCTACATCGATGACCTGCTGATGGTATGGTCTGGGGACGTGGCGTCCATACCGGAGCTTATTAGACATTTCATCTCTTGTGTCGATTGTATCCAATTTGTGTTTCTAACTAATGACACTGAGATCCATTTTTTGGACCTGTGCCTGACGGGGAATATCTCCACCCACAGAGTCAGCACATGCACCTATTGGAAACAGCTAGCTGGGAATACTACACTACTAGCCCATTCATGTCATCCTTCTCACACCATCCATAATATCCCCAAAGGGGAATTGATTCGTGCTCGCCGCAATTGCTCTGACCCACATGATTTTGAAAGAGAAGCTTCCAATATAAGGGATAGACTCCTACGCAGGGAATACTCACATAACAACATTGAACGGGCTACCAAAATGGTTCTTGATATTAACAGGCAGTCCCTGTTTTTTCCTGAATCCTCCACAAAGTTTAAACAACTAGGGAGGACTGATACCAAGCAACATGCCACAAATTTTATAACACAATTTAGTCAGGAATTTCCTGCTATATGCAAGATTATGAAAAAATATTTTCATATTCTCAATTTTGATGACAACTGGGCAGAGATTGTGTCAAATGGAATAAAATGTGTGGCTAAGAGAGCACCCACTCTGGGCAATATTATCAGCCCAAGTTTCATTTCGGATAGGGAGAGACCACAAGCTACATGGTTGCACTACAAAGGTAGTTTTAAATGTGGTCACAAGAAATGTATTTGTTGCGATCACATGATGATAGAGAAAACATTTCGATCTACTGCAAATGAAAAAGAATATAAAATACAATCATATATTTATTGCAATACTCGACATGTAGTCTATCTCATCACATGTACAGACGTGGACAAAATTGTTGGTACCCTTTGGTCAATGAAAGAAAAAGTCACAATGGTCACAGAAATAACTTTAATCTGACAAAAGTAATAATAAATTAAAATTCTATAAATGTTAACCAATGAAAGTCAGACATTGTTTTTCAACCATGCTTCAACAGAATTATGTAAAAAAATAAACTCATGAAACAGGCATGGACAAAAATGATGGTACCCCTAGAAAACACAGAACATAATGTGACCAAAGGGACATGTTAATTCAAGGTGTGTCCACTAATTAGCATCACAGGTGTCTACAACCTTGTAATCAGCCATTGGGCCTATATATATGGCTCCAGGTAATCACTGTGTTGTTTGGTGATATGGTGTGTACCACACTCGACATGGACCAGAGGAAGCAAAGGAAAGAGCTGTCTCAAGAGATCAGAAAGAAAATTATAGACAAGCATGTTAAAGGTAAAGGCTATAAGACCATCTCCAAGCAACTAGATGTTCCTGTGAGTACAGTTGCACATATTATTCATAAGTTTAAGATCCATGGGACTGTAGCCAACCTCCCTGGACGTGGCCGCAGGAGGAAAATTGATGACAAATCTAAGAGACGGATAATCCGAATGGTAACAAAAGAGCCTAGAAAGACTTCTAAAGAGATTCAAGGTGAACTTCATGCTCAAGGAACATCAGTGTCAGATCGCACCATCCGTCGTTGTTTGAGCCAAAGTGGACTACATGGGAGACGACCAAGGAGGACACCATTGTTGAAAACGAATCATAAAAAAGCAAGACTGGAATATGCCAAACTACATGTTGACAAGCCACAAAGCTTCTGGGAGAATGTCCTGTGGACAGATGAGACAAAAATCGAAGTTTTTGCCAAGGCACATCAGCTGTATGTTCACAGACGAAAAAATGAAGCATATCAAGAAAAGAACACTGTCCCTACTGTGAAACATGGAGGAGGCTCTGTTATGTTCTGGGGCTGCTTTGCTGCGTCTGGCACAGGGTGTCTTGAATCTGTGCAGGGTACAATGAAATCTCAAGACTATCAAGGAATTCTAGAGAGAAATGTACTAGCCAGTGTCAGAAAGCTTGGTCTCAGTCGCAGGTCATGGGTCTTGCAACAGGACAATGACCCAAAACACACCGCTAAAAACACCCAAGAATGGCTAAGAGGAAAAAATTGGACTATTCTAAAGTGGCCTTCTATGAGCCCTGACCTCAATCCTATTGAGCATCTTTGGAAGGAGCTGAAACATGCAGTCTGGAAAAGGCACCCTTCAAACCGGACACAACTGGAGCAGTTTGCTCATGAGGAGTGGGCCAAAATACCTGCTGAGAGGTGCAGATGTCTCATTGACAGTTACAGGAAGCGTTTGATTGCAGTGATTGCCTCAAAAGGTTGCGCAACAAAATATTAAGTTAGGGGTACCATCATTTTTGTCCATGCCTGTTTCATGAGTTTATTTTTTTACATAATTCTGTTGAAGCATGGTTGAAAAACAATGTCTGACTTTCATTGGTTAACATTTATAGAATTTTAATTTATTATTACTTTTGTCAGATTAAAGTTATTTCTGTGACCATTGTGACTTTTTCTTTCATTGACCAAAGGGTACCAACAATTTTGTCCACGTCTGTATATGGTGCTCTTTGCAATATGTGGGCTGTACTGTCAATCCGTTAAAAAATCGGATACGTAAACACATATCCGACGTACCACATTACAGAGACCGGAATGTCTCTGCAGCCAGCCTACATTTTGCAATAGCACATGCAGGGGATGTGTCTGGTTTAAAAGCCAAAGGCATAGAGAGGGTCTATTTGCCACCAAGAGGGGGAGATCATAGGAGGAAACTCCTTAACAGGGAAGCCTTCTGGATTCCAATTAGGATCACGCCAGCCCCAGGGACTTAATAAGCGCCACGATCTTATTTTACAATACTAACTGTATGCTATACATATATATATATTTCTTCATATGTCCCTATGTTGATTATTTATAAACACTGAGTCCCATTTATCACTATTGTTTTTGTGTTAGAATTTATATCTCAACCTCTTTCCATTGTCTTTCATGTTTTTCATGTTTTGGCTTGTAGTTTTTTTTAACCTAATTAAATTGCATGGAACCGCCTCCCTATGTCTCCTCCTCCCAGGTAATAGCTATCAACCTGGGGTTAGTCTAGGATATATAGGGAGCTGCTTCCATTTCATATTCATGCTTGTCATGAGGAAGGACCCATATATCTAAGAGGTCTGAAACATGTAGATTTATACTTGCATTACGGATTTTAATGCTAGAATAAAGGTCATTCTTAATTTCACCTGAATTGAGCTGGATACTCTTTTTTCACATTTATATGTTTGTATTTATTTGTTTATATTTATTAATGTATGATTTAAAATGATGCTGGAGTATTATTGCTGTTTAATAAACGGCTGCTATGGCCTTTCCACCAAGAAGTACGGTCTCCATGTTTTAATGGGGTGGAGAGGAATTGTGGATGGTGTGAAGGGTCTGGGAAGATCTTACCTCCTTAAGTCAGCTAGGTATCTTGGATGATTGTTTTTCTTGTGCTCTGGCAGCAGGCACAGTTTCAACACGCCCAGGGCCACGGCCTTTGCGTGCACCATCAGCCACTTCCCCGTCCCTTAACCCCTTAAGGACTCAGCCCTATTTCACCTTAAGGACTTGGCCATTTTTTGCTAATCTGACCAGTGTCACTTTAAGTGCTGATAACTTTAAAACACTTTGACTTATCCAGGCCATTCTAAAATTGTTTTTTCATCATATATTGTACTTCATGACACTGGTAAAATGAAGTAAAAAATAATAATTTTTTTGCATAATAAAATACCTAATTTACCAAACATTTGGAAAAATTAGCAAATTTCAAAGTTTCAGTTTCTCTACTTCTGTAATACATAGTAATACCAACAAAAATTGTGATGACTTAACAGTCCCCATATGTCTACTTCATGTTTAAATTATTTTGGGAATGATATTTTATTTTTTGGGGATGTTACAGGGCTTAGAAGTTTAGAAGAAAATCTTGAAATTTTTCTGAAATTTACAAAAACCCAATTTTTAGGGACCACTACAGGTCTGAAGTCACTTTGCAAGGCTTACATAATAGAAACCGCCCAAAAATTTTAACCCATTTTTTCCATTAACAAAGCAAGGGTTAACAGCCAAACAAGACTGTATCTTTATTGCCCTGACTCTGCCGTTTACAGAAACACCCCATATGTGGACGTAAACTACTGTACGGTCACACAGCGGGGCGTAGAGTGAAAGGTGCGCCGTATGGTTTTTGGAAGCCAGATTTTGATGGACTGTTTTTTTGACACCATGTCCCATTTGAAGCCCCCCTGTTGCACCCCTAGAGTAGAAACTCCAAAAAAGTGACCCCATTTTAGAAAGTACGGAATAGGGTGGCAGTATTGTTGGTACTAGTTTAGGGTACATATGATTTTTGGTTGCTCTATATTACACTTTTTGTGCGGCAAGGTAACAAAAATAGCTTTTTTGTCACTTTTTTTTTGTTATTTACAACATTCATCTGACAGGTTAGATCATGCGGTAATTTTATAGAGCAGGTTGTCACGGACGTGGTGATACCTAATATGTATACAATTTTTTTTATTTATGTAAGTTTTATACAATAACTTCATTTTTAAAACCAAAAAAATGTTTTAGTGTCTCCATAGTCTAAGAGCCATAGTTTTTTCAGTTTTTGGGTGATTATCTTGAGTAGGGTCTCATTTTTTGTGGGATGAGATGACGGTTTGATTGGCACTATTTTGGGGTGCATGCGACTTTTTTGATCACTGTTATTTTCTTTTTTGGGAAGTAAGGTGGGCAAAATTTCAATTTTCTCATAGTTTTTATTTGTTTATTTTTATGGCGTTCACCGTGCAGGGAAAGTAATATGACTGTTTTATAGATCAGGTCGTTACGGACGCGGCGATACCTAATATGTGTAGTGTATTTTATTTTTTTAATTTTTATTCAGTGATAAATGTTTTTTTTTATCTTAACTTTTTTCACATTTTTTTTCATTTTTTTGACCCAGACCCACTTGGTTCTTGAAGATCCAGTGGGTCTGATGTCTGTATAATATAGTACAGTACAATATATATTGTACTGTACTGTATTTTACTTACACTTTATCTGAACAGATCAATGCCTTTAGCATAGATCTGTTCAGCACCATGGACAGCAGGACGCCTGAGAAGGCGTCCTGTTGCCATGGGAACCTTCCCCGTCTGCCACAACTTCGCAGACGGGGAAGGGTAAGCACAGGGCTGCGGGGGGCTCTCTCCCTCTCCATCGGGGGGCTGCAAAGGCACAGCAGCCCCCCGATGGGAGAGGGAGGGAGCCTCTTGACCCTGACATTTAACCTTTTCCATACCGCGGTCCTGTATGGTCTGCACAGATGTCAGCCGTTTATACCAGAGTGTCAGCAATGTGTTGACACTCTGGTATACCCACTAGAAGCCAACAAATTTTCAAGGGGAGGTGGGCGGGGGATCGCGATCCCGCCTGCCGCACCGCCCGCCTCCCGCAACGCCCCCACCACCTGTGACACCCCCCCCCCCCTGCACCACCCGCCAGCATCAAATCGTGCAGGGGTGCAAAATCTTGATTTTAGGCACTCTAAAGTTTCTGATCCCCGCGGTCCCTGACTGCGAGGATCAGAAACTGCAAAAAGCGCAGCAAACCACAGGTCTGAATTGACCTGCGGTTTGCTTCGATCGCCGACACGGGGGGGGGGGTCACATGACCCCCCTGGCGTTGTGACAGGATGCCGGCTGAAGGATTTGGAGAAATAGGGCGTACCGGAACGCCCTGCGTCCTTAAGGGGTTAATGCTCGCCTTCCTAATATTAAATGTTATATGCACGCTTGACACACAAGATGTGGCACGGATGTCGCAGTTCATAGCAAGCACAGTATATGGAAAAAGTATGGAACAGTATGGAAAAAGGAAAATAGATTTCACTTATATTTTTACTATCTCTTGTGCTGACACACAGATGCTATTGCAGCGCAGATGTGACAATTCACTGCAGACACCATTTATAGGAAAAATGTGGATAAATTATGGGAAAAATATTTTTGTTGTCGCTAATATTTTTCCCAATATCTGGGCCTGACACACAGACACTATTGCAGCACAGATGTGACAATTCACTGCAGGGACCGTTTATAGGAAAAATGTAGATAAATTATGGAAAAAATATAATTTTTTCAATAATATTCTTCCTATATCTGCCCCTGACACGCAGAAGGTATTGCTGAACAGATGTCACAAGTCACTGCAGACACCCTCTATAGAAAAAGAATTTCAAAGTATGGGAAAAAAAATCAAAGACTACTTTGCAAGATTAAATTGCTGCCACCACATACAATAGTCCTTAAAAGGACTTTTGGGTCTTTGAAACGTTTTAAAATTGAATAAATTGCGATCACAAACTCCCTACACTATCTATCTGTCCCTTCCTAAGCGCAGCTCTCCCTGACTCACAATGAGCCGAACCAGTGTAATCGGGTGCTATATAGCGTTCCGGTCAGCCAATCGCTGTAATGCCAGTAGCCAACATGGCTACTGGCATTACAGTGATGGCAGTACTTACCTGCATGTTTATTGGCTGCTTAGCAGCCGCGAAACGTGCGGGAAGGAGACTCGAGCATGGTGCTCGAACACATGCGATACTCGACCTAGTACCGTCATGTGCCGAGCATAACGATGCTCGAGCCGAACAGGTCTTCAGCAGAGCATGCTCGCTAAACACTACTACGGACATGTGAATGGACTCTTATAGTAATAATTATGGCCCCCTTCAGCCCCTCCGGCATACAGACCGATGTAATATACAACCTCCCCCCTGCCTTCATCTCCTCCAACATACAGTCCCATGTAAGATACAACCTTCCCCCTGCCTTCAGCCCCTCCAGAATACAGTCCCATGTAATATACATTACTCTCCTGCCTTCAGACCCTCAAGCATACAATCCCATGTAAGACAAATCACTTCCCTACCTTCAGACACTCCAGCATACAGTCCCATGTAAAATACATCACTCCCCCCCTTCAGCCCCTCTAACATACAGTCCCATGTAAAATACAAAACTCCCCCTGGCTTCAGACCCTCCAGCATACAGTCCCATGTTAGGCTGAGTTCACACCAGCGTTCAGCCTTTCCGTTCTCCTGCTCCGTTATAGGAGCAGGAGAACGGAAAGGACGGATTGGGCACATAACTGAGACGAGCGGAGCCTACGGACCCCATAGACTATAATGGGGTCCGTTAGGTTTACGCTCAGAAAATGATTTTGGAGCGGAGACAAAAGTCCTGCATGCAGGACTTTTGTCTCCGCTCCAAAATCATTTTCTGAGCGTAAACCTAACGGACCCCATTATAGTCTATGGGGTCTGTAGGCTCCGCTCGTCTCAGTAATGTGCCAAATCCGTCCTTTCCGTTCTCCTGCTCCTATAACGGAGCAGGAGAACGGAAAGGCTGAACGCTGATGTGAACGAGGCCTAAGATACATCACTCCCCTTGCCTCCTAGCCCTTCTTGCAAACAGTGTCATTTAAAATTCATCACTCTTCCTGCCTTCAGCCCCACCAGCATACAGTCCCATTTAAAATATTATCACCCCCCCCTGCCTTTAGCCACTCCAGCATACAGTTCCATGTAAATAATATCACCCCCGCCCCTCTCTTCAGACCCAACATGCAGTTTCCGGTACAAGGATTATTCCTCCTCCCTTCAGCCCCTGCAGAAAGTAAAAATAACAGTCCCTATTCTCCAAATACTGACCTGCAGCCTCTGCTCCTCTCTCCAACATAGTGCTCTGTAGAAGATTTTTATGCTTATTCAGCCCCAATCCATGTTGTGGGTTTATTATAGCACAATTGCTAGTAGAATTTGTTGCATTATATCAATGGGTTCTATGCAAGCTCACAGTCCCCTGCATCCTTAACAGTGACCTCCACAGTGCACTGTCCCCTTAACAGTGACCTCCACAGCACCCGCCCCTTTGACAGTGACCTCCACAGTACCCCATCTCCTTAACAGTGATTTCCACAATAACCCACCCCCATAACAGTGACCTCTATAGTGGACCATCCGCTTAACTGTGACCTCTACAGCAGCCTGCCCCCTTAACTGTGACCTCCACAGCACTCCACTCCCATAACAGTGTCATCCTCAGGGCCCTGCCCCTTTAAAGGTGACCTACAGCAGTGAAGAAAAATGGCTGGGTTGTTATGCAAACCTGGTGTAAAACTGTGTATGTCAGGACTAAGGGCCTACCAGCTTCTATTGGCTGATAAGGATCATGTGACCATGTGTATGGCAGTTGGCATATGAGTGAAAGACCTGTGGGCTTCTATTGGCTAATGCAAGTCATGTGATGGTGCCATATTTGCAGCTGAGACCTGGCCTAAAACCTTCCCGGACATCTTATGCACCTATGTGTCAAATTTGGTGCAGATCGGTCAAGTCGTTTGGTCGCGCATAGAGGACAGACAGATAGACAGAAACGTATTTTTATATATATATATATATATATATATATATACATACACACTATCAGAAGGACCCTATATTTCATCTATTTCATTTAATGTTTGTGTGTGTCGTTAAAAGCTTTCAACAGTATCCCCCATAACAATGACCTCTACAGCACCCTGCCCCTTTAACAGTAAACTCCACAGTTTCCCACCCCTTAACACTGATCCCCCACAGTGCCCTGCCACTTTAAAATGGGACCTCCACAGGGCATACCTCTTTAACAGTGACCTCCACAGGGCCTGCTCCTTTAACAGTGGCCTCCACAGCACCCGCCCCTTTAATAGTGACTTCCACAGTGCCCGCCCCTATAATAGTGACCTCCACAGTGCCCGCCTCTTTAACAGATACCTGCACAGTGCCCACCTCTTTAACAGTGACCTCCACAGTGCCCGCCTGTTTAGCAGTGACCTCCACAGCGCCCTCCCCCTTTAATGCTAGGGCTACACGATGACATGTGCAGCGCGACATTTTGTCTAAACAACTTTTATAATGATAGACTTTGGTGTCGCACTGCGACATGCGACAAGCTGCGACTGCGACACAACAGTCGCAAAAAATCCATCCAAGATGGATGCATGTAGCAGCATAGTTGTGCCCTATGTGTCGTGTGACTTATTATCATCCTGTAGCCCTAGCCTAAAGCTGACCTACAGCAGTGAAGAAAAATGGCTGGGTTGTTATGGAAACCTGTAGTAAAACTGTGTGTATGGCAGTTGGGATTTGAAGAGAAAGACTTGCAGGCTTGTATTGGCTAATACAGGTAATATTTTGGGAATATCTCAGGAATGGTACTCCCTAGAGAGCTGAGACTCAGTCTAAAACCTTCCCGGACACCTGATATAACTGTGTGCCAAATTTGGTGAGGATCACTCCAGTCGTTTGGTCGCACATAAAGAACAGACGTCTAGACAGACGTCCAGACAGAAACTCATTTATAGATATGTACTAGCAGAAGGACCCGTCTTTGCAGGGGTATATTTAATCTATTTAATTTAATTTAATGTTTGAGTGTGTTGTTAAAAGATATCGACAGTATCCCCTATAACAGTGACCTCTACAGCACCCCGCCCCCTTAACAGTGAACTCCACAGTCCCCCACCACTTAACACTGACCATCCCACAGTGCCCCGCCACTTTAAAATGGGACCTCCACAGCAGCACATCCCCTTAACTTTGACCTTCACAGCATCCCTCCCCTTTAACAGTGAGTTTCACAGCACCCTACTCCCTTCATAGTGACCTCCTCAGGGGCCTGCCCCCTTAACAGTGACCTCCACAGTACCCTGCTACCTTAACAGTGACCTCCACAGTGTCTGCCCCTTTAACAGTGACCTCCACAGTTTCCGCCCCTTTAACAGTGACCTCCACAGCACCCTGCCCCTATAACAGTGACCTCCAGAGTGCCCGCCCATTTAACAATGACCTCCACAGCGGCCTGCCGCTTTTCCTGCTAGGGCTATGCGACGACACGTGTCACGCAGCATTTTGTCTCAACAATGTTTATAATGATAGGCTATGGTGTCGCACTGTGACATACGACATGCTGCGACACAACGGTCACAAAAAATCCATCCAAGATGGATGCATGTAGCAGCGTAGTTGTGCCCTATGTGTCGTGCGACTTATTGTCGTCCTGTAGCCCTATCCTAAAGCTGACTTACAGCAGTGAAGAAAAATGGCTCGGTTGTTATGGAAACCTGGAGTAAAACTGTGTGTATGTGGAGACTAAGGGACTGCGAGCTTCTTTTGGCTGATAAGGGACATGTGACTGTGTGTATGGCAGTTGGGATTTGAAGATAAAGACTTGCAGGCTTGTATTGGCTAATGCAGGTCATATTTTGGGAAGATCTCAAGAATGGTATGTCCTAGATAGCTAAAACCTGGTCTAAAACCTTCCCGGACACAAGATGTACTGTGTGCCAAATTTGGTGAAGATCGCTCCAGTCTCTGGTTCGCTCATAAAGAACAGACAGACAGATGTCGGGACAGACAGACAGAAACTAATTTTTTAAATATAAGAGATATACACTGCATCTATTATAAAGTATAATAAATACAGTGGACACAGGTATGTAGCATACCGAGCAGTGTACTGATATGTGAGGTACAAGGTATAATAGATGCAGTGTGTACAGATATATAGTATAGACAGCAGTGTACTGATATGTGAGGTACAAGGTAAAATTGATGCAGTGTATTAAGATATATAGTATACACAGGAGTGTACTGATATATGAAGTACGAGCTGTAATTTATACCTCGTACCTCACATATCAGTACACAGTTGTATATAATGGCCAGGAAGTGGTAGTGGGATGGGCTATGAATGGGGCATATGGCCCAATTTAGAGTCTTGCTGTGGGGACCAGTGATTTCTCTGTATATCTCTGCCCAGCCCCCTTGGATCTCTGTGTTTCTTCTCTTAAGTTCTGAATTGCAGTGTTTAAATAGTAATTTTCCACACAACTTTGCATAAATCTACAGTAGAGGCGAATAGAAGAAATTGTGTAATAGAGAAAAATGCCTCTTTCTCCACTTACCAGTTTATAAATCCCCCTCTCCTAAAACAACTTTATCCATCTTTAGATGAGGGAAACGGACTGTCAGCTCATTCCTCCTTCCCCCTCCCCTCTCCATATACGTATATTGGAAACATGTAATTTTATCCTTTAGTGAGCTGACAGTCCGTGTCACCCTCTGAGAATGTATCAATTGAGGAGAAAGAGGAGGAAAATAGCCGATAAGTGGAGAAAGAAGCAGTTTTCACCTATATTATTAATTTTTGCAAAGTTTGTTGAAAGATTAGTATCCATTTAAAATATAGCAGCTCAAGAGTGAAAGGTGAGAAAAAGGTAAGTTTTTACAACAATATTATTATATTCTGAGGGACCACATGAATTTATATAGATTTCACTGTAGATTCACTTTAAAAAGCTCTGTAGTGCATGTCACTTCAGATGACAGGATTTTTCTCTTTTCTCCCTTACAGCAATATCATTTTTCAGCTATATTGCCAAATCCTGATATTAAGGTATTAGATTGCTCCATTGTTAACTATATTCTTTGACACATTGATAAGCAATGGTTTTCTGTTTTCTGTTAAAGCAGGAACTACTATACATGCACATTACCTCTGAATAAGGTCACCAGATCTATTCAACTGGAAAAGGTTAATTAATTATAGATTGTTCTGACTTGCATGTTACCTCAATATACTGGTGGGTAGTGTTGAGCGAAGTTATGAAAAATTCCATTCGGTCATTTCACAAAGAAATTCGATTTGTGACTTATTAATTTGTTATGAATAACATTTTTTTCTAAGTAGTGGCGGCAAAGATCGGTGATGTGCCACTGATGTTTTTTCAATCAAGATGTCCACGACGGCCTCTCTGCAAGCAAATGTATGAGGTAAGTAGGATTTTTTTTTTACGCCACTTCAGGGAAAATAGATTCGTTACCATGAAGTGCAAGGATATTCGGCTTCGCAGCAAATTAATTTTTCATATAATTCGTATTGAAGTCAATTTGTTTGGCTTTGATTCGCTCAACACTACTGGCAAAAATACAGTGAAGATTTTTACATCATGTTATGAAAGTTGACTTTAGACAAAAGTCAAGAAAGACAGTTTGTCATGCCCCACTCTGACGATGTGCGGAGGTTGGCCAGGATAGCAGCACGAGTTTAGTGTTTGTTTTGGAACCGTGCTGGATCCGCCTCTCATCAGGTGCACTGGGTGGGGTCATTAGTTTAAATAGCACACCAGCCCAGTGCTCTGAGCGGATTATACAAATCATTGTGGTATTGGAAGCTAGCAAGGAAGGTTGTCTGTCTGTTCCAGCTCAGAAAGATAAGTGTGATTCAAGTTTGGTTGTTTTGTGTCATCTCTCCCATCCAGGTTCTGTGCGAGCAGGCTGCTCCTATTTCCCCTCTTCACCATCTCAGGGAATTTAGGGTTTTGTCAGCCCAGGCACGAGGACACATCATACCTACCTTTAAGGTCTGTATGTGGGCTGAGCAGTGCAGGGAAAGAGGTCAGGGATTAGCTAGGAGGTGACCCTTCCCCTGTCTCTTGCCCAGAGCCTGGTTGGTGGCTTATCTGTGAGTCTGAGTGCATGCCCGCCGTGACATTATAATCCGCCATACTGTGACTGCCATTACTCAGCGGTTTTGTGATGGCGTAAATTGATGCACTGGTTGACCGAATGCAGGGTTTATCCCTAGAGGTTGCGGATCTGTGTAGTTCGGTCACACAGTGTCAGAGGGTTCTGGCATCAGGTACAGGTGAAATTGGTGGGGAGCCTAAAGTCGCTCTTCCCGAGAAATTTACAGGGGGTACGGATGATTTTTTCCGCTTTAAAGAGTCATGCAAATTGTATTTTCGACTGCGTTCATTTTCGTCAGGTAATGAAAATCTGAGGGTTGGTATCATCATGTTTCTGCTTAAAGGGGACACGCAATCCTGGGCTTTTTCTCTGCCACCTGGTTCTCTGGCCCTCCGGTGGAGGAATTTTTCAAAGCCCTGGGATTGATTTACGATTACCCAGATCGGGTCTCGATGGCAGAATCAAAATTGCGTAACTTACTACAGGGAAAACATACTGCAGAGGGTTACTGCATAGAGTTTAGGAGATGGGCTACTGAGTCGGGGTGGAACGACCCCGCGTTAAGTAGTCAGTTTTGTCAAGGGTTATCTGAAAGGTTGAAAGATTCCCTGGCTTTTCATGAGTACCCGGATACTCTAGAGCAGTGATGGCGAACCTTTTAGAGACCTAGTGCCCAAACTGCAACCCAAAACCCACGTATTTATCGCAAAGTGCCGACACTGCAGGTTAACCTGAATACTACAGTCCAATATAGTATATCTGCCATGTACTTTATCATTTAGCTATAATACCTGCCTACATTCAAGCGCTGCCTGTGCTGTTCGTAGTGCACCCTGCGCTGATGAATGGCAGGAAAAGTGTAATGCATATTGGTACGCCTTACACTTTTTACAGGGCGTGGGTGCCCCCAGAGAGGGCTTTGAGTGCCGCCTCTGGCACCCGTGCCATAGGTTCGCCACCACTGCTCTAGAGAATGCAATGTCTTTGGCTATACGGTTGGATAGACATATCAGAGAGAGGTGTAAGGGTCCCTCCGTGCAAGGGATCCCTCCTGCGTGTGGTTTTGTATCACCTGCTGCCCAGGGCGATATTACTTATAACTCTGGGGTAGGGGAGGAACCCATGCAGTTAGGTCAGATATCTTGCCATTCTGATAGTAGAGACTTTAGAAAAGTGCACAATCTATGTTACCATTGTGGAAAGAGGGGTCATTTTATTTTTTCTTGTCCTTATGTTAAACCACAGGTGGAAGAGAAAAAGAAAGAAAGAAAAAAAAATTCCCTCACACTTGGTAGTATGAACGGTGTGGTGGAGCAGACAGGTATGCAAGCTCCCTGCAGTTCCCGTTTTCTCCTTCCAGCTATGGTGGCGCTAGAGTCAAATGTGTTTGTTGATGTATTCCTTGATTGTGGTGCTGGGGTAAACCTAATTGATTTTCTTTTCCTTCAAAACCCAAGACTAAGTACTTGCACTTTAGAGAACGAGATCCGTGTTTTTGCAATTGATTCTTCCCCTCTTTCTCAAAGGAGCCTTACTCACATTGTTCATGGTATTCACTTAAGGGTGGGTGATTCACATGCTGAAATTATTTCTTGTTTTGTCATGAAGGATTTGCCAGCTCCTATAGTTTTGGGGTTGCCATGGTTGACTAGACATAACCCAATTATAGACTGGCAAGCGAGACGAATCATTGGTTGGAGTGAGTTTTGTTCAGATAATTGTCTTGGCACATCTATCTCTGGTGTGTCCATTACGGCTTTACCTCATTATCTCTCGGATTTTGCGGATCTCTTTTCAGAGGGTGGGGCTCAGGAATTGCCCCCTCATCGAGACTATGATTGTCCAGTTAATCTCATTCCGGGGGCTAAGTTGCCAAAGTCTCGGCTTTACAACCTCTCTCAACCCGAAAAAGAGGTCATGCGAAAGTATGTCGCCGAGAGTTTGGCAAAGGGTCATATTAGACCATCTAAGTCTCCAGTGGCAGTAGGTTTGTTCTTTGAGAAGAAAAAGGATGGATCACTGAGACCGTGTTTGGATTTCTGGGAATTGAACCGTATTACAGTCCGGGATCCATATCCCCTGCCTTTGATCTCTGATCTTTTTGATCAGATTGTTGGAGTCAAGGTGTTCTCCAAGTTGGATTTGAGAGGGGCCTACAATCTGATCAGAATCAAGGAGGGGGATGAGTGGAAAACGGCCTTCAATACACACAAGGGTCACTTTGAGAACCTGGTGATGCCTATTGGGTTGACGAACGCGCCAGCAGTATTTCAGCGATTAGTCAATGACATTTTTCATCACTTGGTGGGGAGGTTCGTAGTAGTTTACCTGGATGACATTTTAATTTATTCTCCTGATCTGAAGACCCATCAGGATCATGTGAGACAGGTTTTGATGATCCTTCGGGAGAATAAGTTATATGCCAAATTGGAGAAATGTTTGTTTGCGCTGCAAGAGCTTCTGTTCTTGGGATACATGCTTTCTGATTCCGGTTTTCGTATGGACCCCGAAAAGGTCCGGGCGGTTCTGGAGTGGGACCGACCAGAGAATAAGAAAGCTTTGATGCGGTTCTTGGGGTTTACGAATTATTATAGAAAATGTATTTCAAATTATTCTACCATAGTAAAACCTCTTACTGATATGACCAAGAAGGGCGCCGATGTCTCTGTCTGGTCGGATGAGGCATTGCAGGCCTTTTCGGCTATTAACGAGCGTTTTGCGTCTGCTCCCATTCTGGTGCAGCCGGATGTGTCTCAGCCATTCGTAGTGGGGGTTGATGCATCAGAGGTGGGGGTTGGGGCGGTGCTGTCACAGGGTTCATCTCCTGGAAAGTGGGTCCCGTTTGCCTTCTTCTCCAAGAAGCTCTCGGTCGCCGAGAGGAATTATGATGTTGGAGATAGAGATTTGTTGGCTATCAAGTTGGCCTTTCAGGAATGGTGTCACTGGTTAGAGGGGGCGTCTCACCCCGTTACGGTGTATACTGACCATAAGAATCTGGCTTACCTGCAATCTGCCAAGCGTCTGAACCCTAAGCAGGCCAGATGGTCACTGTTTTTTACCAGGTTCAATTTTGTGGTTACTTTTCACCCAGGGGTCAAGAACGTCAAGGCAGATGCCTTGTCTCGCAGCTTTTCTGGGGGAGGTGATTCAGAAGATCCTGCGCCGATTTTGGCGGATGGGGTGGTGGTTTCCGCTCTGTACCCTGAATTGAAGATGGAGGTGTTGGGAGCCCAGGAGGGGGCTCCTGGTTCTTGTCCTCCAGGGAGGTTGTTTGTTCCTGAGGGCCTATGATACAAGGTGTTTAACCGCCTCCGGACCGCCTAACGCAGATGTGCGGTCCGGAGGCGGCAGCGCTGCGCACAACGACGCATATACGCGTCATCTCGCGAGACGCGAGATGACGCGCTATGCGGCCCGCGCATGCGCAGTTCGGGCCGGCATTTCGAAGAGGACCATTTCGTCATCAGCTTGCCAGCCAATGATCGTGGCTGGCAAGCTGATGATTTTCAAAAAATCCAATCACAGAGCCAGATAACAGATCATATTTGTAAATATGATCTGTTATATGGCTGCCTGCTCCTCTGCTGATTCTTTTAGTCGGTTGGATCCAGCAGAGGAGCAGGCTACACAGTGAGTACACCGAACAGCACACTTTAGCCCCAGATCACCCCCCTGAACCCCAATTAACCCTTTGATCACCCCTTTGTCAATCACTAGTGAAAGGAAAGAAGTGATCAGTGTAAACTGTCACTTTTTTTTTTCACTGGTATTGACCGTTAGGTTTTAGGTATAGTTTAGGCCCCTTGGTTAGGTAGTTAGCGATCAGTTAGCGCCCAGCCCACCGCACCGCAGTCCGTTATTCGCTGATTAGCGTATCGCTAATCATCATTTGTACTTTTATAGTATCTGGAAGTGATCAAAACTGATCACGGTCAGATCTATAATTGTATTAGTGTCACTTTAGTTCGCCCTCCACCCAAAACGCAGTGTTTGCCCGATCAGGCCTGATCGGTCGCCCACACGTGCGTTCACCCACGCCCGCCCCACCGCAGTGACAAAAAAAAATTTTTTTTTGATCACTGCACAATCACTTTACACGCACTGCGGCGATAAAAAAATCAGTTTTGATATTTTTTATCAACCGCAGCGGCCTCCGGTACTTCGCTAGCCTCCCCTTTGTAAGACAGGCTTGCTTTTTTTTTCTTGGGTAGTCTCAGGGAATACCCCTAAATTTAGTTGCCCAAAATGTCAAACAGGGGGTATTCCTCTGAAGAGGCCTACAGGCTTCTGACCCAGTCGGATGAGGAGTGGGAACCCTCATCTGATGAATCCAGCGGGTCAGAATACGAACCTGTAGAAAGCAGTGGCTCTCTGACCCAAAGTTCGGACGAGGAGGCTGAGGTCCCTGATACCACCAGGCGTACCCGGCCCCGTGTCGCTAGACCACAGGTTGCGCAGGATCCGCTTCAAGAGCAGCAGAGTGGGGCTGGTGCTGTCGGATTACGTGGTGAGGCATACACCAGCAGCCCAGCCCTCCCTGGACCTAGTACCAGCACTGCCGTACAACCTGGTGAAGTAGCGAGCACCAGAAGGGCAGTTGAAGCTGGCACAGTGGCACGTGCAGTAGTGACCCCGTCGCAGCCACCGCAAAGACGTGCCCGTAGAGCCCCTAGAATCCCTGAGGTGCTGGCAAACCCTGATTGGCAGTCCCCAACTTCAGCCGCACCTGTAGTTTTCCCTTTCACTGCCCAGTCTGGAGTTCGGGTTGAGACAGCTCAGATCGGTTCGGCCCTGGGATTTTTTGAGCTGTTCTTGACTGCGGAGCTCTTAGACATAGTTGTGGCCGAAACAAACAGGTATGCCACACAATTTATCACCGCTAACCCGGGAAGCTTTTATGCCCAGCCTTTCCGGTGGAAACCAGTCCAAGTTTCCGAAATTAAAACTTTTCTGGGCCTCCTCCTCAACATGGGCCTGACAAAAAAGCATGAATTGCGGTCATATTGGTCCACGAACCCAACTCATCACATGCCCATGTTCTCTGCTGCTATGTCCAGGGCACGTTTTGAGGCCATCCTGCGTTTCCTGCACTTTAGTGACAACACCGCCTCCCGTCCCAGAGGCCACCCTGCTTTTGACCGGCTCCACAAAATTCGGCCCCTCATAGACCATTTCAACCAGAAATTTGCAGATTTGTATACCCCAGAGCAAAACATCTGCGTAGACGAGTCCCTTATACATTTTTACCGGGCGCCTTGGCTTCAAACAATACATCCCAAGCAAGCGCGCCTGGTATGGGGTCAAATTGTATAAGCTCTGTGAAAGGGCCACAGGCTATACCCACAAATTTCGGATCTATGAGGGAAAAGATCAGACCCTGGAGCCGGTCGGTTGCCCTGACTACCTGGGGAGCAGTGGGAAGACAGTTTGGGACTTGGTGTCACCCTTATTCGGCAAGAGGTACCATCTTTATGTGGACAATTTTTACACAAGTGTGGCCCTTTTTAGGCATCTGTTTCTAGAACGGATTGGCGCCTGTGGTACCGCGCGAACTAGTCGCGCGGGCTTCCCCCAATGGCTCGTTACCACCCGTCTTGCAAGGGGGCAGAGGGCCGCACTGTGTAACGAAGAACTGCTCGCGGTGAAATGGAGAGACAAGCGTGACGTTTACATGCTCTCCTCCATTCACGCAGACACGACAATACAAATTGAGCGAGCAACCCGTGTCATTAAAAAGCCCATCTCAGTCCACGACTATAACCTTCACATGGGAGGGGTGGACTTCAATGACCAGATGTTGTCTCCGTATTTAGTTTCCCGCAGAACCAGACGCTGGTATAAGAAGGTCACTGTATATTTAATTCAATTGGCTCTGTATAATAGTTTTGTTCTCTACAGTAAGGCTGGGAGAACTGGATCCTTCCTCAAATTTCAGGAAGAGATCATCGAGAACCTCCTGTACCCAGGAGGTTCCGTGGCCCCATCCACCAGTGTAGTTAGCCGTCTACACGAGCGACATTTCCCCAATGTCGTTCCTGGTACCTCAACCCAACCGTCACCCCGAAAAAGATGTCGTGTCTGTAGCAGGAGTGGAATAAGGCGTGACACCCGCTATTTCTGTCCTGACTGTCCTGACCACCCTGCCCTATGCTTTGGAGAGTGTTTCCGGAAGTACCACTCACAGGTACACTATTAGCATAGGGATCATCTCACCAGGACAGACACACAGGGCTATTAGGGCCCATTCACTCACACAGCTGCTGCAAACGTCTCCTTTCACATGGGACAAAGTGCATAACGCACTTCGCCACATCTTTGGGCGATTTGCGCTTTGCACATTGACCCATGGGGAAGGAGAGGTTTGTTCTATAAAGGTAAAAAAACAAAACAAAAAAAACACCAGTAAGCAAAAAGGTTAATGTTCAGTTAAAAAAGTTAAAGTTTATATGTTCTGTTGCAAAGTTAATAAAATTATTGCGTTGCGGCCTGGTTTTTTCTTTTTTTCTTTTTTTACCTTCCAGGTGGACCAACCGATCGATTAGCTGCAGCACTGATGTGCATTCTGACAGAAGCATTGCGCTGCTGTCAGATTACACGCAAGTCGGTGTATGCGGCGCTGTCATTTTACATATACCCATGCTGGGTGAAAAAAATATCTTAGTCAAATGCCAACTTTGTATAAAAAAAAAATGGGGAAAGTTGTCTTTTGCCAAGATATTTCTCTCACCCAGCATGGGTATATGTAAAATGACACCCCAAAACACATTCCCCAACTTCTCCTGAGTACGGCAATACCAGATGTGTGACACTTTTTTGATGCCAAGGTGGGCAAAGGGGCACATATTCCAAAGTGCACCTTTCGGATTTCACCGGTCATTTTTTACCGATTTTGATTGCAAAGTACTTCTCACACATATGGGCCCCTAAATTGCCAGGGCAGTATAACTACGCCACAAGTGACCCCTTTTTGGAAAGAAGACACCCCAAGGTATTCCGTGAGGGGCATGGCGAGTTCCTAGAAATTTTTATTTTTTGTCGCAAGTTAGTGGAATATGAGACTTTGTAAGGAAAAAAGAGGAAAAAAAAATCATCATTTTCCGCTAACTTGTGACAAAAAAAAAAAAATTCTAGGAACTCGCAGTGCCCCTCACGGAATACCTTGGGGTGTCTTCTTTCCAAAATGGGGTCACTTGTGGCGTAGTTATACTGCCCTGGCAATTTAGGGGCCCAAATGTGTGAGAAGTACCTTGCAATCAAAATGTGTAAAAAATGGCCTGCAAAATCCGAAAGGTGTACTTTGGAATATGTGCCCCTTTGCCCACCTTGGCAGCAAAAAAGTGTGACACATCTGGTATCGCCGTACTCAGGAGAAGTTGGGGAATGTGTTTTGGCGTGTCATTTTACATATACCTATGCTGGGTGAGAAAAATATCTTGGTCAAATGCCAATTTTGTATAAAAAAATGGGAAAAGTTGTCTTTTGCCAAGATATTTCTCTCACCCAGCATGGGTATATGTAAAATGACACCCCAAAACACATTCCCCAACTTCTCCTGAGTACGGCGATACCATATGTGTGACACTTTTTTGCTGCCAAGGTGGGCAAAGGGGCACATATTCCAAAGTGCACCTTTCGGATTTCACCAGTCATTTTTTACACATTTTGATTGCAAAGTTCTTCTCACACATTTGGGCCCCTAAATTGCCAGGGCAGTATAACTACCCCACAAGTGACCCCATTTTGGAAAGAAGACACCCCAAGGTATTCTGTGAGGGGCATGGCGAGTTGCTAGAATATTTTTTTTTTTGTCGCAAGTTAGTGGAATATGAGACTTTGTAAGAAAAAAATAAAAATAAAAAATCATCATCATTTTCCGCTAACTTGTGACAAAAAATAAAAAGTTCTATGAACTCACTATGCCCATCAGCGAATACCTTAGGGTGTCTACTTTCCGAAATGGGGTCATTTGTGGGGTTTTTCTACTGTTTGGGCATTTTAGAACCTCAGGAATCATGACAGGTGCTCAGAAAGTCAGAGCTGCTTCAAAAAACGGAAATTCACATTTTTGTACCATAGTGTGTAAACGCTATAACTTTTACCCAAACCATTTATTTTTTTTGCCCAAACATTTTTTTTTTATCAAAGACATGTAGAACAATAAATTTGGCGAAAAATTTATATATGGATGTCGTTTTTTTTTGCAAAATTTTACAGCTGAAAGTGAAAAATGTCATTTTTTTGCAAAAAAATCGTTACATTTTGATTAATAACAAAAAAAGTAAAAATGTCAGCAGCAATAAAATGCCACCAAATGAAAGCTCTATTAGTGAGAAGAAAAGGAGGTAAAATTCATTTGGGTGGTAAGTTGCATGACCGAGCGATAAACGGTGACTTTATTACGGATCTGCCGAGTTCCTTCCGGGAGAACAGTGATTTTGGTGGTAGTTGACCGTTTCAGTAAAATGGCTCACTTTATACCACTAAGGAGTCTGCCTAACGCTAAGACTCTTGCGCAGATTTTTGTGGATAATATTGTGAAATTGCATGGTATTCCTTCGGATGTGGTCTCTGATAGGGGCACGCAGTTTGTCTCCAGGTTTTGGAGGGCGTTCTGCTCTCGGCATTGGCATTCAACTTTCATTCTCTTCTGCCTTTCATCCGCAGTCGAATGGTCAGAAGGAGCGTACTAATCAAAACCTGGAGACCTACTTGAGGTGCTTTGTGGCTGAGAATCAGGAGGACAAGTCCTCATTCTTGTCCTTAGCAGAAATTGCATTGAATAACCGTAGGCAGGAGTCCACGGGTAAGTCAGCATTTTTTGGGCGCATACGGTTTCCATCCCCGCCCCTCTCTTCAGACCCAACATGCAGTTTCCGGTACAAGGATTATTCCTCCTCCCTTCAGCCCCTGCAGAAAGCCCCCCAAGTAAAAATAACAGTCCCTATTCTCCAAATACTGACCTGCAGCCTCTGCTCCTCTCTCCAACATAGTGCTCTGTAGAAGATTTTTATGCTTATTCAGCCCCAATCCATGTTGTGGGTTTATTATAGCACAATTGCTAGTAGAATTTGTTGCATTATATCAATGGGTTCTATGCAAGCTCACAGTCCCCTGCATCCTTAACAGTGTCCTCCACAGTGCACTGTCCCCTTAACAGTGACCTCCACAGCACCCGCCCCTTTGACAGTGACCTCCACAGTACCCCATAGCATAGCCAGTCTCTGGTTCGCTCATAAAGAACAGACAGACAGATGTCGGGACAGACAGACAGAAACTAATTTTTTTAATATAAGAGATATACACTGCATCTATTATAAAGTATAATAAATACAGTGGACACAGGTATGTAGCATACCGAGCAGTGTACTGATATGTGAGGTACAAGGTATAATAGATGCAGTGTGTACAGATATATAGTATAGACAGCAGTGTACCGACACGTGAGGTACAAGGTAAAATTGATGCAGTGTATTAAGATATATAGTATACACAGGAGTATACTGATATATGAAGTACGAGCTGTAATTTATACCTCGTACCTCACATATCAGTACACAGTTGTATATAATGGCCAGGAAGTGGTAGTGGGATGGGCTATGAATGGGGCATATGGCCCAATTTAGAGTCTTGCTGTGGGGACCAGTGATTTCTCTGTATATCTCTGCCCAGCCCCCTTGGATCTCTGTGTTTCTTCTCTTAAGTTCTGAATTGCAGTGTTTAAATAGTAATTTTCCACACAACTTTGCATAAATCTACAGTAGAGGCGAATAGAAGAAATTGTGTAATAGAGAAAAATGCCTCTTTCTCCACTTACCAGTTTATAAATCCCCCTCTCCTAAAACAACTTTATCCATCTTTAGATGAGGGAAACGGACTGTCAGCTCATTCCTCCTTCCCCCTCCCCTCTCCATATACGTATATTGGAAACATGTAATTTTATCCTTTAGTGAGCTGACAGTCCGTGTCACCCTCTGAGAATGTATCAATTGAGGAGAAAGAGGAGGAAAATAGCCGATAAGTGGAGAAAGAAGCAGTTTTCACCTATATTATTAATTTTTGCAAAGTTTGTTGAAAGATTAGTATCCATTTAAAATATAGCAGCTCAAGAGTGAAAGGTGAGAAAAAGGTAAGTTTTTACAACAATATTATTATATTCTGAGGGACCACATGAATTTATATAGATTTCACTGTAGATTCACTTTAAAAAGCTCTGTAGTGCATGTCACTTCAGATGACAGGATTTTTCTCTTTTCTCCCTTACAGCAATATCATTTTTCAGCTATATTGCCAAATCCTGATAGGGGTATTAGATTGCTCCATTGTTAACTATATTCTTTGACACATTGATAAGCAATGGTTTTCTGTTTTCTGTTAAAGCAGGAACTACTATACATGCACATTACCTCTGAATAAGGTCACCAGATCTATTCAACTGGAATAAGTTAATTAATTATAGATTGTTCTGACTTGCATGTTACCTCAATATACTGGTGGGTAGTGTTGAGCGAAGTTATGAAAAATTCCATTCGGTCATTTCACAAAGAAATTCGATTTGTGACTTATTAATTTGTTATGAATAAAAAAAAAATTCTAAGTAGTGGCGGCAAAGATCGGTGATGTGCCACTGATGTTTTTTCAATCAAGATGTCCACGACGGCCTCTCTGCAAGCAAATGTATGAGGTAAGTAGGATTTTTTTTACGCCACTTCAGGAAAAATAGATTCGTTACCATGAAGTGCAAGGATATTCGGCTTCGCAGCAAATTGAATTTTTCATATAATTCGCATTGAAGTCAATTTGTTTGGCTTTGATTCGCTCAACACTACTGGCAAAAATACAGTGAAGATTTTTACATCATGTTATGAAAGTTGACTTTAGACAAAAGTCAAGAAAGACAGTTTGTCATGCCCCACTCTGACGATGTGCGGAGGTTGGCCAGGATAGCAGCACGAGTTTAGTGTTTGTTTTGGAACCGTGCTGGATCCGCCTCTCATCAGATGCACTGGGTGGGGTCATTAGTTTAAATAGCACACCAGCCCAGTGCTCTGAGCGGATTATACAAATCATTGTGGTATTGGAAGCTAGGAAGGAAGGTTGTCTGTCTGTTCCAGCTCAGAAAGATAAGTGTGATTCAAGTTTGGTTGTTTTGTGTCATCTCTCCCATCCAGGTTCTGTGCGAGCAGGCTGCTCCTATTTCCCCTCTTCACCATCTCAGGGAATTTAGGGTTTTGTCAGCCCAGGCACGAGGACACATCATACCTACCTTTAAGGTCTGTATGTGGGCTGAGCAGTGCAGGGAAAGAGGTCAGGGATTAGCTAGGAGGTGACCCTTCCCCTGTCTCTTGCCCAGAGCCTGGTTGGTGGCTTATCTGTGAGTCTGAGTGCACGCCCGCCGTGACATTATAATCCGCCATACTGTGACTGCCATTACTCAGCGGTTTTGTGATGGCGTAAATTGATGCACTGGTTGACCGAATGCAGGGTTTATCCCTAGAGGTTGCGGATCTGTGTAGTTCGGTCACACAGTGTCAGAGGGTTCTGGCATCAGGTACAGGTCAAATTGGTGGGGAGCCTAAAGTCGCTCTTCCCGAGAAATTTACAGGGGGTACGGATGATTTTTTCCGCTTTAAAGAGTCATGCAAATAGTATTTTAGACTGCGTTCATTTTCGTCAGGTAATGAAAATCTGAGGGTTGGTATCATCATGTCTCTGCTTAAATGGGACGCGCAATCCTGGGCTTTTTCTCTGCCACCTGGTTCTCTGGCCCTCCGGTGGAGGAATTTTTCAAAGCCCTGGGATTGATTTACGATTACCCAGATCGGGTCTCGATGGCAGAATCAAAATTGCGTAACTTACTACAGGGAAAACATACTGCAGAGGGTTACTGCATAGAGTTTAGGAGATGGGCTACTGAGTCGGGGTGGAACGACCCCGCGTTAAGTAGTCAGTTTTGTCAGGGGTTATCTGAAAGGTTGAAAGATTCCCTGGCTTTTCATGAGTACCCGGATACTCTAGAGCAGTGATGGCGAACCTTTTAGAGACCTAGTGCCCAAACTGCAACCCAAAACCCACGCATTTATCGCAAAGTGCCGACACTGCAAGTTAACCTGAGAACTACAGTCCAATATAGTATATCTGCCATGTACTTTATCATTTAGCTATAATACCTGCCTACATACAAGCGCTGCCTGTGCTGTTCGTAGTGCACCCTGCGCTGATGAATGGCAGGAAAA
Organism: Bufo gargarizans; assembly: GCF_014858855.1. Classification (NCBI taxonomy): domain Eukaryota; kingdom Metazoa; phylum Chordata; class Amphibia; order Anura; family Bufonidae; genus Bufo; species Bufo gargarizans. The sequence continues at coordinate 324,375,793 of NC_058084.1, forward strand.
GTGTAATGCATATTGGTACGCCTTACACTTTTTACAGGGCGTGGGTGCCCCCAGAGAGGGCTTTGAGTGCCGCCTCTGGCACCCGTGCCATAGGTTCGCCACCACTGCTCTAGAGAATGCAATGTCTTTGGCTATACGGTTGGATAGACATATCAGAGAGAGGTGTAAGGGTCCCTCCGTGCAAGGGATCCCTCCTGCGTGTGGTTTTGTATCACCTGCTGCCCAGGGTGATATTATTTATAACTCTGGGGTAGGGGAGGAACCCATGCAGTTAGGTCAGATATCTTGCCATTCTGATAGTAGAGACTTTAGAAAAGTGCACAATCTATGTTTACATAGTGGAAAGAGGGGTCATTTTATTTTTTCTTGTCCTTATGTTAAACCACAGGTGGAAGAGAAAAAGAAAGAAAGAAAAAAAACTTCCCTCACACTTGGTAGCATGAACGGTGTGGTGGAGCAGACAGGTATGCAAGCTCCCTGCAGTTCCCGTTTTCTCCTTCCAGCTATGGTGGCGCTAGAGTCAAATGTGTTTGTTGATGTATTCCTTGATTGTGGTGCTGGGGTAAACCTAATTGATTTTCTTTTCCTTCAAAACCCAAGACTAAGTACTTGCACTTTAGAGAACGAGATCCGTGTTTTTGCAATTGATTCTTCCCCTCTTTCTCAAAGGAGCCTTACTCACATTGTTCATGGTATTCACTTAAGGGTGGGTGATTCACATGCTGAAATTATTTCTTGTTTTGTCATGAAGGATTTGCCAGCTCCTATAGTTTTGGGGTTGCCATGGTTGACTAGACATAACCCAATTATAGACTGGCAAGCGAGACGAATCATTGATTGGAGTGAGTTTTGTTCAGATAATTGTCTTGGCACATCTATCTCTGGTGTGTCCATTACGGCTTTACCTCATTATCTCTCGGATTTTGCGGATCTCTTTTCAGAGGGTGGGGCTCAGGAATTGCCCCCTCATCGAGACTATGATTGTCCAGTTAATCTCATTCCGGGGGCTAAGTTGCCAAAGTCTCGGCTTTACAACCTCTCTCAACCCGAAAAAGAGGTCATGCGAAAGTATGTCGTCGAGAGTTTGGCAAAGGGTCATATTAGACCATCTAAGTCTCCAGTGGCAGTAGGTTTGTTCTTTGAGAAGAAAAAGGATGGATCACTGAGACCGTGTTTGGATTTCCGGGAATTGAACCGTATTACAGTCCGGGATCCATATCCCCTGCCTTTGATCTCTGATCTTTTTGATCAGATTGTTGGAGCCAAGGTGTTCTCCAAGTTGGATTTGAGAGGGGCCTACAATCTGATCAGAATCAAGGAGGGGGATGAGTGGAAAACGGCCTTCAATACACACAAGGGTCACTTTGAGAACCTGGTGATGCCTATTGGGTTGACGAACGCGCCAGCAGTATTTCAGCGATTAGTCAATGACATTTTTCATCACTTGGTGGGGAGGTTCGTAGTAGTTTACCTGGATGACATTTTAATTTATTCTCCTGATCTGAAGACCCATCAGGATCATGTGAGACAGGTTTTGATGATCCTTCGGGAGAATAAGTTATATGCCAAATTGGAGAAATGTTTGTTTGCGCTGCAAGAGCTTCTGTTCTTGGGATACATGCTTTCTGATTCCGGTTTTCGTATGGACCCCGAAAAGGTCCGGGCGGTTCTGGAGTGGGACCGACCAGAGAATAAGAAAGCTTTGATGCGGTTCTTGGGGTTTACGAATTATTATAGAAAATGTATTTCAAATTATTCTACCATAGTAAAACCTCTTACTGATATGACCAAGAAGGGCGCCGATGTCTCTGCCTGGTCGGATGAGGCATTGCAGGCCTTTTCGGCTATTAACGTTTTGCGTCTGCTCCCATTCTGGTGCAGCCGGATGTGTCTCAGCCATTCGTAGTGGGGGTTGATGCATCAGAGGTGGGGGTTGGGGCGGTGCTGTCACAGGGTTCATCTCCTGGAAAGTGGGTCCCGTTTGCCTTCTTCTCCAAGAAGCTCTCGGACGCCGAGAGGAATTATGATGTTGGAGATAGAGATTTGTTGGCTATCAAGTTGGCCTTTGAGGAATGGCATCACTGGTTAGAGGGGGCGTCTCACCCCGTTACGGTGTATACTGACCATAAGAATCTGGCTTACCTGCAATCTGCCAAGCGTCTGAACCCTAAGCAGGCCAGATGGTCACTGTTTTTTACCAGGTTCAATTTTGTGGTTACTTTTCACCCAGGGGTCAAGAACGTCAAGGCAGATGCCTTGTCTCGCAGCTTTTCTGGGGGAGGTGATTCAGAAGATCCTGCGCCGATTTTGGCGGATGGGGTGGTGGTTTCCGCTCTGTACCCTGAATTGAAGATGGAGGTGTTGGGAGCCCAGGAGGGGGCTCCTGGTTCTTGTCCTCCAGGGAGGTTGTTTGTTCCTGAGGGCCTATGATACAAGGTGTTTAAGGAACATCACGATACTGTTCTCGCTGGACATCCTGGTGGTAAGTCCATCTGTGATCTAGTATCCCGGAGGTTCTGGTTGCCAGGGTTACGTAAGAGCATTGAGAATTACGTGACAGCTTGTGAAACCTGCGCTCGGTCAAAGGTTGATACTCAACCTCCTGGTTCGCTTCATCCATTGTCTATTCCGTCTCGTCCTTGGACGCATTTGTCTATGGACTTTATTACGGATCTGCCGAGTTCCTCCGGGAGAACAGTGATTTTGGTGGTAGTTGACCGTTTCAGTAAAATGGCTCACTTTATACCACTAAGGAGTCTGCCTAACGCTAAGACTCTTGCGCAGATTTTTGTGGATAATATTGTGAAATTGCATGGTATTCCTTCGGATGTGGTCTCTGATAGGGGCACGCAGTTTGTCTCCAGGTTTTGGAGGGCGTTCTGCTCTCGGCATTGGCATTCAACTTTCATTCTCTTCTGCCTTTCATCCGCAGTCGAATGGTCAGAAGGAGCGTACTAATCAAAACCTGGAGACCTACTTGAGGTTCTTTGTGGCTGAGAATCAGGAGGACTAGTCCTCATTCTTGTCCTTAGCAGAAATTGCATTGAATAACCGTAGGCAGGAGTCCACGGGTAAGTCAGCATTTTTTTGGCGCATACGGTTTCCATCCTCAGTTTGGTACCTTTTCTGGGTCTGGTTCCTTTGGGATGCCAGAGGAGGAGAGATTCTCTTCTGCCTTATCCTCCATCTGGCGGAGGATTGAAGGAAATTTGGAGAGGATGGGTGAGAGGTATAAACGAATGGCTGACAAGAGACGTGTGACTGGTCCGGACCTGTGTGTGGGTGATCTGGTGTGGTTGTTCACTAAGAATATCAAATTGAGAGTGCCATCTTGGAAACTGGGTCCAAGCATTATTGGTTTCTGCGGTGATCAATCCTGTAGTGTTTCGGCTGGATCTTCCACAGACTTGGAGGATCCATGATGTGTTCCACAGGTCTTTACTAAAAAAATACGTGAGACCGGTGGAACCATCGCCATTGCCTCCTCCTCCTGTTCTAGTCGAGGGAAACTTGAAGTTTGAAATCTCCAGGATTCTCGACTCAAGAGTTCTTTGGGGCTCCCTTCAGTACCTGGTGCACTGGAGGGGATACGGTCCTGAGGAGAGGATGCGGGTTCCGGCGTTGGATGTCATAGGTCCCATCCGGATAAGGTTGGTCCGGGGTGTCCGGAGGTCACCCGTAGAAGGGGGGGTACTGTCATGCCCCACTCTGACGATGTGCGGAGGTCGGTCAGGATAGCAGCACGAGTTAAGTGTTTGTTTTGGAGCCGTGCTGGATCCGCCTCTCATCGGGTGCACTGGGTAGGATCATTAGTTTAAATAGCACACCAGCCTAGTGCTCTGAGCGGATTATACAAATCATTGTGGTATTGGAAGCTAGGAAGGAAGGTTGTCTGTCTGTTCCAGCTCAGAAAGATAAGTGTGATTCAAGTTTGGTTGTTTTGTGTCATCTCTCCCATCCAGGTTCTGTGCGAGCAGGCTGCTCCTATTTCCCCTCTTCACCATCTCAGGGAATTTAGGGTTTTGTCAGCCCAGGCACGAGGACAGATCATACCTACCTTTAAGGTCTGCATGTGGGCTGAGCAGTGCAGGGAAAGAGGTCAGGGATTAGCTAGGAGGTGACCCTTCCCCTGCCTCTCGCCCAGAGCCTGGTTGGTGGGTTATCTGTGAGTCTGAGTGCACGCCCGCCTTGACACAGTTGTCTTCCAAATTCAAACAGTGAGACTTGCTGGCTGGATTCATTTTTCCATCACATTATACACTGCTCGTTTCCATAGTTACGGACCACCCTGCAATCCATCAGTGTTGGTCGTGCTTGCACACTATAGGATAAAGCATCAGCCTCTCTGGTGGCCGGGACCATGGGAGCGCACATAGGTTAGTGCTTTTCCTATATTGTGCAAGCACGAGCACCACTGATGGATTGCAGAGTGGTCTGTAACCATGACACGATGGAGGCAACTGCATAAAGCGGAAACAGCCATGAGGTCATTATCTAGTTAGGTATCCTTGGTGGTTCAATATGATTGATGTAATATTTGTTCTATTGTTCTGCAGTTACTGTAAATGTGTGCATTACTTCCTTATACAACTTATGTGAACAAACCAGTTTGTGAAGACTTCATATACTTTGTAATTCCGTTGGGACCTACAACAAGAATTTAACGTCTATAACAGCTTCCAGAAATCATTAGGCCAAATTACATGTTTACGTTTTTTATGCTGTTTTTAAAGTCAAAGGCAGGAGTAGATTAAAAAAAGAGGATAAGACTCAGACATTACTTTTTAGGTGTCTTCAGTTTATAAACAAGTCTCTGCTTTGGTTTCAAAAATTCTACTAAAGAATGGAACATCCTTAGGAATCTATTCTCATTGAGTAATAAAATTTTCATAGCCAAACACCTGCTGAAGTGTTGATTAGCACTAGAAAAATTTGGCTGACACTATTCAGATTCAGCCGGACCAAACAAATTTGAGAAGAAAAAGAACAGAGGCTAGAAATTGTGAAGAAAGCCAGCAGTAAGAGAAATAACTGCACTAGTCACTTGGTGGACATTACTAATGAAACAAAATATACAGAGTGCTTCTTTAATAAGGGAATCAGTTGATTCTCGACTACTCATAGAAGTATTCTTACAATTATCTTAAAGGGGTTATCCAGTTTCTCAGCCCCCCATGCGCCTGGGCCCCTCACAGGTAATATACTTGTGCTGCCCCTTGTCCCTGCACAGTCACCGCTGTTTCTCCCAGTGCGTGGATGAAAACATTCAGTGTTTTTTTTGGGGGGACAGCCAATGGCAGGCGGGGTCAGGGATTAGCCTCCCTAGCATCGCGGGTGACGCTAGGGAGGCTCGTCCACGTCCCTGCCTGCCATTGGCTGCTCCCCCCGACAGCGGATGTTTTCATCCGTGTACAGGTAGAAGCGGCACCGGGAGCGGGGTAAGTAGATTACCTGTGAGGGGTCCAGCACATGCGGGGGCTTTTTTAGAAATAGGATAACCGCTTTAAGCGTATGGGTAAAATCAGTTTATTTGGATTTGAACAGTGGTGTACATAGAAGTGAGGGAGCCCCAGACGAAAGATCAAAATGGGTCCCTGACACAATGTTTTTCCACCCAGGTTGTTAGGGCCTGCCTGGTAAGTTTCCACTTCTATGTTCTGTAGGTCCATAAATATTGGGACATCGACACAATTCTAACATTTTTGGCTCTATACACCACCACAATGGATTTGAAATGAAACAAACAAGATGTGCTTTAACTGCAGACTGTCAGCTTTAATTTGAGGGGATTTACATCCAAATCAGGTGAACGGTGTAGGAATTACAACAGTTTTCATATGTGCCTCCCACTTGTTAAGGAACCAAAAGTAATGAGACTAATATGAGAATAATAATCATAAATCAAACTTTCACTTTTTTATACTTGGTTGAAAATCCTTTGCAGTCAATTACAGCCTGAAGTCTGGAATGCATAGAGATCACCAGACGCTGGGTTTCATCCCTGGTGATGCTCTGCCAGGTCTCTACTGCAACTGTCTTCAGTTCCTGCTTGTTCTTGGGGCATTTTCCATTCAGTTTTGTCTTCAGCAAGTGAAATGTATGCTCAATCGGATTCAGGTCAGGTGATTGACTTGGTCATTGCATAACATTTCACTTCTTTCCCTTAAAAAACTCTTTGTTTTCTTTTGCAGTATGCTTTGGGTCATTGTCCATCTGCACTGTGAAGCGCCGTCCAATGAGTTCTGAAGCATTTGATGGAATATGAGCAGATAATATTGCCCTAAACACTTCAGAATTCATCCTGCTGCTTTTGTCAGCAGTCACATCATCAATAAATACAAGAGAACCAGTTCCATTGGAAGCCATACATGCCCACACCTTGACACTACCACCACTATGCTTCACTGATGAGGTGGTATGCTTAGGATCATGAGCAGTTCCTTTCCTTCTCCATACTCTTCTCTTCCCATCACTCTGGTGCAAGTTGATCTTGGTCTCATCTGTCCATAAGATGTTGTTCCAGAACTGTGAAGGCTTTTTTAGATGTCGTTTGGCAAACTCTAATCTGGCCTTCCTGTTTTTGAGGCTAACCAATGGTTTACATCTTGTGGTGGACCCTCTTTATTCACTCTGGTGAAGTCTTTTCTTGATTGTTGACTTTGACACACATACACCTACCTCCTGGAGAGTGTTCTTGATCTGGCCAACTGTTGTGAAGGGTGCCCTAAGCAAAGGGTACCTCAAAATTGTGACTTTGGCATTTTATAAGCTGTAAACCATAATCATCCAAATTATAACAAATAAAGGCTTGAAATATCTCGCTTTGCATGTAATGAGTCTATCTCATATGTTAGGTTCACCTTTTAAGTTGCATTACTGAAATAAATGAACTTTGCACAATATTCTAATTTTTCGAGTTTCACCTGTGGTGAGAGTGATTTCACTTCACAATGTTGGCAGGCAGTATTTTTGTTCACTAAATAGGTAAAGCAAACACTGATAGAAAGTAGAAATTAGCGAAGTTTTGATGGGTTGGTTTCTCTCTTTGCAGGCAGTCACCAGTGCAGTTTCCAGGTACAATTTCTCTTAGGGCGAGTGTAAAAAAAACTCCCCCCCCAGCCCCTATATTAGGCCCAAAATTGCGGAACGGATGCAGACCCATTTTGCAGATGTGTGAATTCAGCCTAACCCCTACACAGTGTAGAGGTATACTGTATATTGTGTGGCACAGTGTAGGCTATGTGTGTATAACATAAACATATTTCACATGAAAACTTACAATTACTTGGCTTGGCCCTTGGGGATCTCGGACTTCAACACTTGGCCGGGGACTCGGCGGAGCTGATGTTGTGTTTTATCCTAATGAGAGAGATTTCATAATAAGGATTAAGGGGCAGAGGGATAGCAAAGCAGAGATAGGCTGGTGCTGCTACTAGGGGGTCATACCATGGGGGAGTAATAAAGCCCACTATAATGCCCCCCCAGTAGTAATAATTTCCCTTATAATGTGCAAAACATACCCCCTTGTAATGCCCCCAGTTGAGCTAATGTTCCCATAATGTGCCAATATAAAATACCCCTTCTCAGTGCCCCCATAGATGACCCCATAGTACTCCTCTCCCCCTTCCCCATAGTACCTACCATAATGTGTCCCAGTATAAAATGCCCCTATACAGAGTCCCCATATAAAATACCCCTCCTTTTTAGCCTCTGTAGATGTCCCTATAGTGCCACCCAATAATGTGCCAGTAATAAGTGCCCCAATCATGTACCAGTAAGATGTACCCCCATATCAATTGCCAGTAAGATGTGCCCCCATAGATGCCCCCCAATCATGTGCCAGTAATAAGAGCCCCCCACCATCATGTGCCAGTAGCCTGAGTGCCCCCCTATCATGTGCCAGTAGCCCCCTATCATGTGCCAGTAGCCCCCCTATCATGTACCAGTAGCCCCCCTATCAAGTGCCAGTAGCCCCCCTATCAAGTGCCAGTAGCCCTCCTATCAAGTGCCAGTAGCCTCCTATCATGTGCCAGTAGCCCCCCTTATGTGCCAGTAGCCCCCCTTATGTGTCAGCAGCCCCCCTTATGTCTGTGCCAGCAGCCCCCCTTATGTCTGTGCCAGAAGCCCCTCTTATGTGCCAGCAGCCCCCCTTATGTGCCAGCAGCCCCCTTATGTGCCAGTAGCCCCCCTTATGTGCCAGCAGCCCCCCTTATGTGCCAGTAGCCAGTATCCCCCCTTATGTGCCAGCAGCCCCCCTTATGTCTGTGCCAGGCCAGCAGCCCCCCTTATGTGCCAGTATCCACCCTTATGTGCCAGCAGCCCCCCTTATGTCTGTGCCAGCCTAGCAGCCCCCCTTATGTGCCAGGATTGTCATTTTTACATATAAAAAAATAATAAACTTATACTTACCTCCTCCAGGATGCGATGCAGGCCTCTTCCAACCTGTGTCCCTCGCTGGCTCAGGCGGCGCGATGATGTCATTGCGCCGCCTGCATCGGCCTCTGATAGGCTGCCGGCCTAGTGCTGGCAGCCTATCAGAGGAACAGGGAGGGGACACACCTCTCACTGCCCTGCCGCATTACAGACATTTGTATCGCTGTCCCGAGGACGGCGATATAGATGAGATGACTTTGGAGATGAGTGAGCGCTTCCACAATGGAAGCGCAGCGCTCATCTCCTGCTGTGCCCTGCCGGTGCCCCCCTTCCAACAGCGCCCCGGGCGGCTGCCCGGCCCGCCCGCCCCAAGAAACGGCCCTGGCAGTCACTATGCAAGTTGCATGGGATATAGTATATTTTGGGCAACAATGTGTTAAGTTACTGACTGTTACACCATGTCTTCTGAGCCAGTATTCTGGGCGGTTTTGGAAACCACGGGCAAATCTAAATTCCACTCGGTCACGAAGGGAATAAAGAGACAAGAGGGGTGGGGGGCGCACAATAGGGTAATACGCTCAATACATAATTAATTGTTTAGAGAAAAGGTGCTCATCTTTTTTAGTTGTGCTATGGATAGGCACAACTCTATAGTAGACTTGTAGGGATATATACCCTTTAGATCCAAGAATGCAGCCGCAGAAGAAGGTTCTTTGGGATTGGGTGCCCAATCTCCCAAAGGATGCTTGTAGGATAGGAGATTCTGGTCAGGCGCAAATCACTGGTAGAGTTGGTCTTATGTAAATAAATCTTCTTTATTGCATAAATACCATAGATATGTACAAAGAACAGCGCGTTTCGGGGCTCCAAATGTCCCCTTCATCAGGTTATTAGGTAATACTAGTATTACCTAATAACGGGGACATTTGGAGCCCCGAAACGCATTGTTATTTGTACATATCTATGGTATTTATGCAATAAAGAAGATTTATTTACATAAGACCAACTCTACCAGTGATTTGCGCCTGACCAGAATCTCCTATCCTACAAGTATTCTGGGTGGGGCTCAGTCAGTACATTGCCTCCTAGAGAGAATTAGGCTAGGTTTGTAGGGAGCTGCAAGGGCGACGTACAGTATAGTATTTAAGTAGTAGTTGTAGTAGTACTAACAGTTTGGAAACTTCGTGGCCGTGCAGGGTAGGTGGGTAGGGGACATCCTTTCTTCCCTTCAGAGCACTTCCTGTCTTTGGGGTTCCTCTGCTTGATGGTGGTTTGGGGTGCCTTTGATAGTGAAGAATTATAAGGTGCAAGGCAGGGTCACTTGGCAGCTGGAGATGTCAGTGCAGTATGGCAGTGCAGGAAATAATGAGGCCAAGCTTTACTGAAGAATCAAGTTCAGGTACATTGGTCATGCATGGGCTGGAAATTCTTGCACAGCTTTACAATTTAATAGGTCAGACAGCTGCAGAAGTGGGTTGTCCAGACTTGATTAAATTATAGTCTATCCTCTGGATAGGCAATCACTAGCTGATCAGTGAGATTAGCTGAACAGTGGTCCTGACACCTGGGACCACTGCCGATCAGCTGTTTGAGAACGCACCGACACTCCTATGAGCACCACGGCCTTCTCCCTGCTCACGAAGCACAGTGCCGGGCTGAGCTGTGCTTAAGCCATGTGACCAATGAACATGTCCTCACATGGCCTAGGGAAAGCTGAGAATGAGCACCACTGCTTTCTCAAACAGCTCATTGGCGGGGGTCCTGACTATCAGACCCCCACTGATCAGATACTGATGACCTATCCAGAGGATAGATCATCAGTATAAAACTCCTGGAAAACCCCTTTATAGGCCAAGATATCTCTTTAAAGTCAATCTGTCAGCAGATTTGTACCTACAGTTGCAAGAAAAAGTATGTGAACCCTTTGGAATTATATAGATTTCTGCACAAATTGGTCATAAAATGTGATCTGATCTTCATCTAAGTCACAACAATAGACAATCACAGTCTGCTTAAACTAACAACACACAAATAATTAAATGTTATGCTGTTTTAATTGAACACACCATGTAAACATTCACAGTACAGGTGGAAAAAGTATGTGAACCCTTGGATTTAATAACTGGTTGAACCTCCTTTGGCAGCAATAACTTCAACCAAACATTTCCTGTAGATGCAGATCAGACGTGCACAACGGTCAGGAGTAATTCTTGACCATTCCTCTTTACAGAACTGTTTCAGTTCAGCAATATTCTTGGGGTGTCTGGTGTGAATCGCATTCTTGTGGTCATGCCACAGCATCTCAATCGGGTTGAGGTCAGGACTCTGACTGGGCCACTCCAGAAGGCGTATTTTCTTCTGTTTAAGCCATTCTGTTGTTGATTTACTTCTATGCTTTGGGTCGTTGTCCTGTTGCAACACCTATCTTCTGTTGAGCTTCAGCTGGTGGACAGATGGCCTTAAGTTCTCTTGCAAAATGTCTTGATAAACTTGGTAATTAATTTTTCCTTCGATGATAGCAATCCGTCCAGGCCCTGATGCAGCAAAGCAGCCCCAAACCATGATGCCCACACCACCATACTTCACAGTTGGGATGAGGTTTTGATGTTGGTGTGCTGTGCCTCTTTTTTTCCACACATAGCATTGTGTGTTTCTTCCAAATAACTCAACTTTGGTTTCATCTGTCCACAGAATATTTTGCCAGTACTGCTGTGGAACATCTAGGTGTTCTTGTGCAAACTGTGCAGCAATGTTTTTTTTGGACAGCAGTGGCTTCCTCTGTGGTATCATCCCATGAAATCCATTCTTGTTTAGTGTTTTACATATCGTAGATTCGCTAACAGGGATGTTAGCATTTGCCAGAGACTTTTGTAAGTCTTTAGCTGACACTCTAGGATTCTTCTTCACCTCATTGAGCAGTCTGCGCTGTGCTCTTGCAGTCATCTTTACAGGACGGCCACTCCTAGGGAGAGTAGCAGCAGTGCTGAACTTTCTCCATTTATAGACAATTTGTCTTACCGTGGACTGATGAACAGCAAGGCTTTTGGAAATACTTTTATAACCCTTTCCAGCTTTATGCAAGTCAACAATTCTTAATCGTAAGTCTTCTGAGAGCTCTTTTTTGCGAGGCATCATTCACATCAGGCAATGCTTCTTGTGAAAAGCAATCTCAGAATTGGTGTGTGTTTTTATAAGGCAGGGCAGCTGTAACCAACACCTCCAATCTCATCTCATTGATTGGACTCCAGTTGGCTGACACCTCACTCCAATTAGCTCTTGGAGATGTCATTAGTCTAGAGGTTCATATACTTTTTCCACCTGCACTGTTAATGTTTACATGGTGTGTTCAATAAAAACATGGTAACATTTAATTCTTTGTGTGTTATTAGTTTAAGCAGATTGTGATTGTCTATTGTTGTGACTTAAATAAAGATCAGATCACATTTTATGACCAATTTGTGCAGAAATCCATATCATTCCAAAGAGTTCACATACTTTTTCTTGCAACTGTATCTGGCTCACCTGTTACATGTGCACTTGGCAGCAGAAGGCATCTGTGTTGGTCTCATGTTCATATATGCCCACATTGCTGAGAAAAAATATGTTTTAATGTATGCAAATTAACCTCTAGGAGCAACGGGGGTGTTACTGTTACACCTAGAGGCTCTGATCTCTCTGCTACTGCCGCGCCCTCTGCCCTTTGACAGGACCAGGCAGTCAAAATGCCTGGCCCTGTAAATCAAAGTGGAGAGGGTGCAGCACTTGCATAGAAAGCAGAGCCTGTAAGTCAGGGGTGCACAACCCGTAGGCCGCGGGCCGCATGCAGCTCCCAGAACCAAGTTTTGCGGCCCCCGTCCTGCTGGGCAGAAACACAGCTGATTGTGTGATCAGCTGTGTTTGTGCCCGCAGTACCGCACGACGATGGATGACAGCTCCAGCTTCTGTAGCAGAAGCAGGTTCTGGCTCCCCCGCTGGAAGTGATAGTGAGGGAGCCGAGGAGAAGGCAGACGCGCTTTATCAGCACTTTTGCCTCCTCCTCACATAGTTGAGCGGCTTGGGGCAGAGGAGCGTAGAGCTGCAGGGTCAGGAAATCCTGATCAGCTCTGCCTTCTACAAGCCTCCAAGCCTGCTTTCCCCTGTAACTGGAGATCCTTTGGATGCCCCAGTTACAGTGGAAATAGTACAAAAAAAGTCTCCTAAAGTTCTGTCAGTGACCTCTTGGGGACAAATTATGTGGGTAAAATATATAAAAAAATAAGTAATTTTTTTTTAAAGCTAAATAAAAAATATAATGATATTTCTTTGTCACACTCTGTGTCTCAGCTGTTAGTAGGCTTCCAACCCCGTTATCAATAGTAAATACAACTACAGCTCGTAGGTTTAATCTTAATAGTAGAGTTTTTTTATTATGCAACATACGGCAATATTCATGCGTGACGTTTCGGCTTGCAGGCCTTCCTCAGACTCTGCCCATATATAAGAATATATAAAATGAAAATGATGAACTAAAGTTACAAAGACCAGTTGCAAAGACACATGATGTACTGTATAAATCAGCAACTTATATAGTAAACAATTCTGGACGCAATTTATAAGATTAAGAACGATTCCTTGTGTTGGTAAGTTGTCAACTTGAAGCTTGCACAGAATTTAAAGCACATGACTGATGGACCATAATAATAGTATCAAAGGTTCACACATATATCCGATACTCACCCCTTTTCTTCGTAATTTCTAAGTAATGTACTGTGTAGTGTTTTAGGGAAAACACCAAACTTAGAGAAAGCAAGTACATGTGAAAATTGCTATGAGAGTAAACACATATGTGTACATAATTATGTCTGGAGTAGAAAACAATAAAGCCATATTGGATTCGTTTTACTTACCTATGCCGCAGTTGTGGCTAAGAAGATTGAGAAGGAGAAGTAAGCTAGCAGACGGTCAAGCGGTATGTGCGCTTCGGGGTTGCTGTGCGTTCCACCTGCCTCTGCCATGGAACGCATCAGTCTAGTTGTGCGTTCCATGGTACTATAGGGTTGCTATGGCAATAAATTATGTTTTTCACATATGCAGTGAGGTATGGTGATATAAGACAGAAGAAGAAAGAAGGGAGAGTGAGATAGGAAGAACAGGGAGTAGAATAGAAAGAACATGGGGGGGGGGCGAAATAGAGGAAAGTGTAAGCAGTGTTGTAGTAGGAATTTAGTAGATGTGCACAAGAAGTAGGATGGGAAAAATAAAGCAAATCCTACTTCTTGTGCACATCTACAGAACTACAGAACACCTCCACCTAGAACGAATGTCGAAAAAGACATTGAAGTAAACAAAAGACAACTATTTTAAGGGCTAAGGAGGACTATCGTCAGAATCGTGGATAAAAATGGCCAGACACCTCAACTCGACCAGAGTTGATCTCCATCAACAGACTCCTTCCGTTCGGCCTCTAGCGAAGATTCTCAATATCAACCGCGCCAAGCTGTATCACGATCAACTTGCTGACTTCGAAGATGTCAAAGGGGTGTAAACACACCGGCATCTAACAATCCCCCTATCACAACTCGCTCACAGGTACAATTATTGGTGTTTAATATTTCCTCTGTCACACTAAGTGCAGCACAACTCTCACTCTTACAAAAGGGCCTTTCATTCTGTCCATCATACGCATTTGACACATTCCAATTAGACATATACTATACCGCAACATCTGCCTTAAAACACACTTCGGAAGTCTCTCAACTCCCGATAGACCCAAAACGGAACCTAAGGCCGAAATCTCCATTGAAACACTAGGCTTACGCAATAAAAGTTCATACTCACCACCTAAAAACTATCCTCCAGCTGAAACATTATTAGTCTAGTTCAAAGAGAGATAGAGAACTTCTGAAAGGAACTAAACAATGGGAACTATACATTTTCCCATAACCTTAGTGTTACAGACCGTCAGGCCCTTAATGCTCTACGCCAAGACAAAAACATGATCATTAAACCGACAGACAAGGGAGTGGCTCTTGTCATAATGGATAGGAGGAAATACATTGAAGAAGTCAAACGCCAATTGAGTGATGAACAAATATATCAGAAGGTATCCCAGAATCCTACACATCAGATTGCTTCTAGAATCCAGCACACTTTACAAGATTACAGGTCAAAAGGCACAATTGATGATGCAACAGTAAACTATCTCACGAACTCTAATCCGGTCATACCAGTCTTTTATGTTTTACCCTAAATACACAAAAACTTGGAAAACCCTCCAGGTCATCCCATTGTGGCCTCCATGAATTCTGTTCTCTCTCCACTGTCAGTATTCAAAACCCTTTCTATTTGACACCTCAGCTTTTTTGTCAATCATAAATCACTTACCATCTCTACCACCAGAAGCCATGCTAGTAACCTGGGATGGGTCTAGCCTTTATACCTCAATTCAACATCACAAGGGTATCCAAGCAGCAGAAAAACTACTCCACTCTACGAACACGGGCACACAGGTTATTAATTTCTCTCTGGAGCTTCTAGAACTAGTTTTATCCAACAACTTCTTTCTTCACCAAGTTCAATTCTACATGCAAAGGTACCACTATGGGGTCCTCATTATGTAAATTGCTACATGGATTATTTTGAGAACACATACCTCTACACAAATCATCTCTTTTCCGATCATGTTATCTTATGGAAACCATATATATTGATGATATATTCTGTATTTGGCAAGGAACAAGTGACTCACTCATGGATTTCCATAGTTACATCAATTCCATCTATCCAGAGCTGCAATTTACTATCCATCACAACAACACATCCATTAACTTTATAGACACAATAGTCATAAAAGAAACCACAGGCCATCTAAGTACGAACCTCTACAGAAAACTCACTGATCGGAACAATTTACTACATTACACAAGTTTTCACCCTCCTAGCACCAGGAAAGCACTACCAGGGTCACAACTACAGAGAATCCACAGAATATTGCAACATGATCCTACATGCACACAACGATTAGAGGAAATGAAGACCCGTTTCATAGAAAGAGGTTAACCGGCACACATAATCAAACAACCAACACCGACCAGATCCAAACTGACAGCACAAATAAACCGTATACCATTTGTACATACATATCATCCATGTGCTCTTAAGGTTTTAAATATCATACAGGGACACTGGCACATCCTACACAAAGCATTTCCACGAATACCGGAATTTAGCCAACCCATACTACCTTGTAATCGACGACCGAAGAACCTACGAGATTTACTAGTACAGGCAGATGAGGGTTTTTCTATAGTGACACACAGACAAACCTTTCTACAAACACCAAACTGAGGGACAATGTTTAATTTCTCTTCTATTCTACCTTCTAGGCCCACTAACCATATTGGACCCTCCTACTGCCGCAGATAGATATCCTTTTCTATTATCCACTATATTTTTCCTGTACTATGGTTGCCGGTTTTCAGAATGCACCTAGGCTAATTTGGATCATCTATATAAACCTTTCTTCTCTTAAATTTTTTTCTTTGTTCTTTTTTCTGCACATATACGACCTCCTCCATGTCACTTAATTTGCCTACTCTTATTATTTTGGATTATTATTATTATTAACACTTAATAATTTTTTTATTTTTTTTTATTACATTTTTTGCTATAGCAACCCTATAGTACCAGTGGAACGCACAACTAGACCAATGCGTTCCATGGCGGAGGCAGGTGGAACGCACGGGGACTGCACATGTGCAACCCTGTAGTGCACATACCGCTTCACTTCGGCCCGTTCCAACTCCGGGGGACTGCTTGGACCTCTCCAATGGCTCTATCTCCTGCAGAGGGACAGTACGAGTCCCTCTCATTAAATTTCCTGCACTTAGTTATTCACTTCTTTTATTGCGTTCGGCATGTGCGTTCCTGTAAATGGGGAATAATAATCACCAATATTATGCGAATATCGATAATTAATATTCATAAATAGGAGGAGCCGTCTAGTGATGACTCCGCCTAATTATGCCTATAATAATAACAATACTTTCGCTATACTTTACACTAATCACTACGCTAACTGCATGCGCCTAACTCACTACACTACCGCTAACAAGTACACACTACACAAAGGGTACAAATATAACGGTATTTATTAACACCTGACGCACACGATATACAGTAAATACACAGCACTAATTATACAGTCACTACAAATATACAATCCTAAACTACACTACATGTTCCCAAATTCCACCCATAAACTAACTATACAGTTTACACATACAAGTAATATTAACAACCCACCCATCTGGTTCTATACTATCCCTATGGGGTACGCCCAGGGTTAACGGTGGCACTGCAGGGGTATATGCAGGCCACCGACACAAATACAGTATTGCAGGGCTACACAGTATACCCTGCAAATGTAGTTACCAGGGGATCAAGGGTTAACCAGGGGATGCAGGGGTTAACCAGGGGAATGCAGGGGTTAACCAGGGGAATGCAGGGGTTAACCAGGGGGTCAGGATAGTGGTAGGAATCGTTGGTGGGATAGGGGATATCAGGGGTTATATTGGGCATTAGGGTGGTGGGATAGGGATAAGAGATAGGGTAGGGTTACGTTGGTGGGATAAGAGATAGGGTAGGGTTAATGGTACGTTGGTGGGATAGTGGTAGGGAAATAAGGGGGTGATACTTAGTATTATGCTCGATCGTCCAGGGGTTAGCCTCGTCAGCCAGGGGGCCGCTCTGTACAGAGCGCCGATCGCAATCTCCTCCTTCTGGGGGGGTGGGGGCGGCAGGGGTCCGGTCCGTCTCTTATTCCTGAGCGCAGGATGCGCTCTCCTGGGGTGTCCCGATCCTAACCCTGAGTGCCGGGGCCGCTGGATATTTATCCCCGGCGGCCCGCACTCCCGCGCCGCCCACCAGGGGGCGCGCGCGCCCCCATCATCCACGTGGGCCGGCGCAGTGATATGACGTCACTGCGCAGGCCAGCACATCGGGGACGCGCTGCAGGCGGGAGAAGCCTTTGAACTCCCGCCTGTGGCGCTCTGCATTCCGGCCAGCGAGATGTAAATTTCGCTGCCGGAATGCGCATAATAGAAGGAGGGGAGGCTTCTCCTCTTCTTCTATCATACGTAATTATCTCCAGCGGCGCTGGAGATAATTACAACAAAGGGCTCAGATTCTGTTGAATCTGAGCTCTTTGTATCCATCAGGATGACCGGACCCTTGTCCGGTCATTCTGATGCAATTAGCCAGATTGCATCGGTGCGAATGCTTGGGGCACATTCACACCGATGCACCTGGTTTCAGGTGTAGGAGGGGGGGGGATATATATTATACATGTGTATGGATGCTTGGGGCACATCCATACACATGTATACATTAATCATACATCAGGGGGCATATTAATAAGAGGCCACAGCAATATAAGGGGGCACGGCCACTACATTATAAGGGGGCACAACACATATCCCACAGGGGCCGCCATGAGCCCCTGGGGATCACCATGGGCAGACGTGCGCAGATGCTGGGCACATCTGCGCACATCATCCCATGATGTGGTGGTTAATGTATGCATATATACCATACATGCCCGCACGTGTTTGCAGGCATGCATGGATATATATGCATACGCTTGAACCCTTCCTCAACACAGGGCCTCTATAACTGGGAGTAGGAGGCAGTAATAACCAGTGAGCCCTGTCCCATCCAGTAGCATGCACCAAAGCTGAACGTGCACCTGGCCAAGTTGCTGGTACTACAGTCCCTCCCTTTCCATGTAGTTGACTCTGCACATTTCAGAGAACTGATGGCTTGTGCCCACCCAAGGTGGGGAGCCCAGTAACTTATAATGGGAGGAACATTTTGTCTGCACTGCATCAGGGAGGGCTGAACCATGCGCCCTGCATGGCGCACGTCTTCAATCTCATTGTCTCCTGGTTCCTCAAGTCTTTCACTGGACTCCAAGAGCTAATAAAAATGTCCAGGAAACTGTGCATGCACTTCAGCCACTCTTATCATGCAAATCATGGCCTCCTTGAGCTGCAAAGGCAAAATGTTCTTCCTCAACAACGCTTGATATGGGACGTTTTCACCTGTTGGAACTCCACGTTACTCCCCAATGTAATTTCCATCTTAGCCAGTGGCAGCTCATGCTTGAACATGCCATTTGCTCAGGCCATTTGAGGAGGCCACTTTATTTGTCAGTCGGCAGAACCACTGAATGAATAATATCATTCCACTCCTTCACATCCTGGAGAGGAGAAATATCATTGGCGAGGGGAGAAAACGTGGCACCTTCATCTCACGGCCATCTGAGCCCTGAGGAGGATGAACTGGCAGAAAAATCCTAATGGAAATACTGTCGTCAAAATAGTTCCAAAATAAGTGTGTATATTTAAATATCTGCTAGATTTGGCTGCTTTTAGGAAAAGTAATTATTTGTGTTACATGCTTTTGTACCTACACTACAGAAAGAGAAAAAATGTAAGAATTTAACACCAAACGTATATTACCAGTACTACACACATAGGCTATTAACATTCCACAGCACCTTGCATGTAAATATTTTTAACATATACAGTAGGCTATGCATCGCTTAAAGTGTCCCTGTACTTTAGGAAAGGTTTTTCTATGTCATAGCAACATATCGTTCACTAAAACGAGGAGAGAGAAGCAATTACATGGTGCGCTCTCTCCTCACTGCAGTAGACAGAAGCGAGACAGACTCAAAAGAAAGTCTGTGGTGCAGATTTATCATGCCTTCACTCCAAAATTCTGGCTTCAAAAAGTTGCAAACTTGGGCTTCTGTGACTTTTTGCGCTTGGTTGTGCAAAAATTGTGCAACTTTTTGCATTTTTATACCACTCACTACAGTTTTGAAATATGGGTAGAAAAGTGGTGTGTTATTGTTAATGAGTTTCACTCCAGATTTATCAAGACTTTTTTTTTTAAAGTCGCATTCTTACTTCAGTAGGAGGGTGAAGTAGGAAATATGGAGAAGCTTTTTCTTATTTATGAGCGAAACCTGTTTGTTCATGACCATAATTGACATTGTGCAGCTCCATAAAGTTTTAAAATGTATTGCCTCTGATGAAGCTTTATTAATATGGCCACCAGTAACGTGAGACTTGATTAGCCTCGACATGTTTCATAGATGTGGCATAAAGTACTCCAACACAGACTCAAGCAAAATCGACTTCAAATATTAGGGTTGAGTGAACAACTGGAAGTTTGGGTTCGGGACTCGGGTTCGGGACCCGAACTTGACCCAAACTCGACCCCGAAAATACTTCCAAAATAAGCATGTATATTTGAATATCTACTAGATTTGGCTGCTTTTAGGAAAAGTAATTGTGTTACTTACATGCATTTGTACCTACACTACAGAAAGAGAAAAAAATTAAGAATTTAACACCAAACGTATATTACCAGTACTACACACATAGGCTATTAACATTCCACAGCACCTTGCATGTAAATATTTTTAACATATACAGTAGGCTATGCATCGCTTAAAGTATCCCTGTACTACTGTGAGGGGGCACTTAGGGTATTCATACTCTAAGGAGGCATCATAATGTGTCAGGGGCACTAAGAAGCATCATAATGTGTGGGGGCACCAAGTGATCACCCTGCTGAGAGGGTGCACTTAGCGGTATAATACTCTGAGGAGCACTAAAGGGATATCATAATGTCTGAGGGGCATTAAATGGGCATAACTATTGTTAGGGGGCACTGAAAAGACATTCTTACTGTTTGGTCAACAGAAAGGAGATTAGGTGGGCTTGGAGGTGTGAATTATTGTAAAAAATAAATAAAAATGCAGCTCTACACACCAACGGTGTCGTCCCTCCTTATATATTTTTTTGTTTTGCAGCTCGGACATTCATCCTACAGTCGACTCAAGTATGTGGACCTTTACAAAAAGTACTTGAGTACGCCTGGTCTATACCATCATTGACCGACGCCCCTTTTAGAAAAGATAAATGGTGAATCAGCCAAAAATTGCTTAGCTCCTTCTTGGGCACTAACCCCAATGGCGAAACCCTCAAATTAACTAACGGTGACTCCGCAAATGGACCATCCATCCTACCCAACAAAACCTCCTTAGCCAATTTCTTGGATACCACCTCAGGATGCTACAGAGCTGAACGCAAATTTTTCCCATGTCAATCGCCTATACAGGATTTGACGGTATACTAAAACCCCCCGAAAACCCTATTTTGAATAACACTGCCGCTTCCCTATTAGGGTATCTATCTAGATACTGCTCCATCTTTTTCACCTGCACTGACATCAGACCCTTTTGAAGTGGCATCGGCCCCCCTTTGCCTATTGCATTTAACCTCTTGGGGACACAGGGCATACAGGTCCGCCCTGATGTCCTGTGACCCCCCTGTATTGGCGATCACTGCAAAACACAGGTCAATTCAGACCTGCGGTTTGCAGCACTTTCGGAAGTTTCTGATCCCCGCGGTCACAGAAACTTCAAATGACACATCCTTTCATTTTTAACCCCCCCTCCTGCAGCCCTCATTGTTATGTGCCGACGGGCTGTGTGGAGGGGTGCGGACGGTGCTGGTGGTGCAGGTGCGCGGGCGCGCGATCATCCGCCCATCCCCTCTCTCATTTCCAGGATAGCCGAGCGGTTAGCAGAGTAACCCCTGGAAGGGGTTAACAGGGAGGAAGCTCCCTCCCTCTACCATCGGGGACTGCTGTGCCGTTTCAGCCCCCAATTCTTGACAGGATCACAGAGGGAGGGAGCCCCCCTCCCTCCCCATCACCCGCTGCTCTGTTGTGGCAGCGGGTGATGGTTACCATGGCAACCGGACTCCTTCACAGGCTTTCGGCTTGCCATGGTAAGGCTAAGTCTGATCAGACTTCTGCAAAAAGGCAGAAGTCTGATCAGACTAAGTGTAAGGTGAAAATGCAGTACTGTACACTATATAGTGTAGTGTATTGTATTATACAGACATCAGACCCACTGGATCTTCAAGAACCAAGTGAGTCTGGGTTAAAAATAAAAAAATTAAAATGCACTACACATGTTTGGTATCACCACGTCCATAATGACCTGATCTATGAAACGTCATGTTACTTTCCCTGCATGGTGAACGCCATAAAAACTATGATCAAATTGAAATTTTGCCTACCTTACTTCCCAAAAAAGGTAATAAAAGTGATCAAAAAAGTCATATGTACGCCAAAACGGTACCAATCAAATCAGCACCTCATCCCGCAAAAAATGAGCTCCTACATGAGACAATCGCCCAGAAAGTAAAAAAAAAATATTGCTCTCAGACAATGGAGACGGTAAAAATATATTTTCTTTCTAAAATGCTGTTAAAGTAAAATAAATTAAAAAAAACTATACATATTAGGTATTGCCATGTCCGTAAGAACCTTCTCTATAAAAATATCACATGACTAAACCCCTCAGGTAAATACAGGAAAACATTTTTAATAAAAACAGTGTCAAAAAAGCTATTTTTGTCACCTCACATCACAAAAAGTGTAATAGCAAGCGATCAAAAAGTTATATGCCTCCCAATATTGTACCAATCAAACCGCCATCTTATCCCTAAAAAAATGAGCCCCTACATAGGACAATCTCCCCCCCAAAAATAAAAAATATGTCTCTCAGACTATGGAGACATTAAAACATGATTTATTTTGTTTCAAAAATGATATTATTGTGTAAAACTTAAATAAATTTAAAAAAGTGTACATATTAGGTATCGCCATGTCCGTAAAAATCAGCTATATAAATATAACATGTGACCTAACCCCTCAGGTGAACACAGCAAAAAAAAATATATAAATACGGTGTCAAAAGCCATTTTTGTCACCTTACATCACAAAAAGTGTAATAGCAAGCGACCAAAATGTCATATGCACCCCAAGATAGTGCCAATCAAACCGACATCTCATCCTGCAAAAAATTAGTCCCTACATAAGACAGTCGCCCCAAAAAAAAAAATATGTCTTTCAGAATGTAGAGACACTAAAATATCTTTTTTTTTCAAAAATGCTTTATTATGTAAAACTGAAACAAAACCCCCCAAAAAGTAGTCATATTTGGTATTGTCACGTACATAACAACCTGCTCTATAGAAATAGCACAGGATATAACCTGTCAGATCCACAATGTAAATAACAAAAAATAAAAACAGTCCCAAAACAGCTATTTTTTTGTGCAAATTTTCCATTTTAATCCATTTTTCCAGTAACAAAGCAAGGGTTAACAGACAAAAAAAACTCAATATGTATTGCCCTGATTCTGTAGTTTTCAGAAACACTCCATATGTGGTCGTAAACTGCTGTATGGCCAAACATCAGGGCACAGAAGGAAAGGAATGCCATATGGTTTTTGGAAGGCAGATTTTGCTGGACTGGTTTTTTGACACCATGTCCCATTTGAAGCCCCCCTGATGTACCCCTAGAGTAGAAACTCCAAAAAAGTGACTCCATCTAAGAAACTACACCCCTCAATGTATTAAAAACTGATTTTTACAAACTTTGTTAACCCTTTAGGTGTTCCACAAGAGTTATTGGCAAAAAGAGATTTTTCAGAATTTCTATTTTTATTTACCTTGCCTCACAAAAAGTGTAATCTAGAGCAACCAAAAATCATATTTACCCTAAAATAGTACCAACAAAACTGCCACCTTATCCCGTAGTTTCCAAAATGCGGTCACTTTTATGGAGTTTCTACTGTGGGGGTGCATCAGGGGGGCTTCCAATGGGACATGGTGTAAATAAACCAGTCCAGCAAAATCTGCCTTCCAAAAACCATATGGCGTTCCCTTTCTTCTGTGCCCTGCTGTGTGCCCGTACAGCAGTTTATGACCACATATGGGGTGTTTCTGCAAACTACAGAATCAGGGCAATAAATATTGAGTTTTGTTTGGCTGTTAACCCTTGCTTTGTTACTGGAAAATATTGATTAAAATGGAAAATTTTAATTCTGAAATTTTATCTCCATTTTAACAAAGTTTGTAAAAATCTGTTTTGAATACCTTGAGGGGTGTAGTTTCATTTTTGGGTGGTTTCTATTATGTAAGCCTCACAAAGTGACTTTAGAACTGAACTTGTTCTTAAAAAGTGGGTTTTGGAAAATTTCTGAAATATTTCAAGATTTGCTTCTAAATTTCTAAGCCTTGTAACGTCCCCCCCCCCCAAAAAAAAATGGCATTCCCAAAATGATCCAAACATGAAGTAGACATATGGGGAATGTAAATTAATAACTATTTTGGGAGGTATTACAATGTATTATAGAAGAAGAGAAATTGGAACTTGGAATTTTTTTTGTACACATGGAGACACAACGGAACCAAAAAACGGAACAACGGATCCGTTAAAAACGGAACGCAAAAACTGAATTCAACATACTGTAGTGTGAAAGAGGCCTTACTGCTATCTTCACGGGACGCCAGCCCTAGGATGTGCGCACCGCCACTCTAAACTTACCTGTGTGCCGATCGATATATGGTACATATTGCAAAATGATCCAAACATGAAGTAGACATATGGAAAATGTGACGTAATAACTATTTTAGAAGGCATCACTATCTGTTTTAAAAGCAGAGAAATTGAAACTTTGAAAATACTGTATGTTTCTAAATTTTGGGTAAATTTTTTATTTTTTATAAATAAAAATGAATTTTTTGGACTTCTATTTTATCAGTGTCATGAAGTACAATATGTGACGAAAAAACAATCTCAGAATGGCATGGATAAGTATTAAGCGTTTTAAAGTTATTCACACATAAAGTGACACTGGTCAGATTTGCAAAAAATGCCTGGTCCTTAAGGTGAAAATGAGCCCGGTCCTTAAGGGGTTAAAACATCGACTGGCTCCATGATTCCCCCCGCAATATGAGCATTCGTGCTTGAAAATGCACTTTGTCCCAAACTTGCAGCTTCCTTCATTAAAAAGGAAGCACAACGCTTTTGCGGATGCCGCTGCAAAACTAGCCTGACCTGATCCCCCTGAATCCCCCCAAAAGGACTACCCCTGTCGCCCTGGCCGTTACCCTTAACCATAAACCAATGTCTTTATGGTCCCACCTTATGTTAGGGCAAACTGCTTTTCTCTGCTTAAACTGCTCATTGTAACGGAGCCAACCCAAACCCCCATAAACCCAGTAAGCCTCCCCTAACGCATCTAAATAGCAGAACAGGGCCGAACAACACTCGGGTGTCTTTTCCCCAAATAACACTTGCTAGAATGGCAAATGCTTGTAACCAATTAGAGAAAGTGTGCGGGATCAATCTATGCCAGCGCTTCTCCTACTCATCCTTTTTCCCCACATCCTTCTTTGCCCTGTCTAAATTAAATTGCTCTAACGGAAGCAATGAAAATATATCTACATACATAGAAACATAGAATGTGTCGGCAGATAAGAACCATTTGGCCCATCTAGTCTGCCCAATATACTGAATACTATGGATAGCCCCTGGCCCTATCTTATATGAAGGATGGCCTTATGCCTATCCCATGCATGCTTAAACTCCTCCACTGTATTTGCAGCTACCACTTCTGCAGGAAGGCTATTCCATGCATCCACTACTCTCTCAGTAAAGTAAGACTTCCTGATATTACTTTTAAACCTTTGCCCCTCTAATTTAAAACGATGTCCTCTTGTAGCAGTTTTTCATACTCCCCCTTCCATATGCGCTCCCACACATCCTGCCTCAAATGTGCCCCCAACGGGCCTTCAAAGCAAACATATACTTCTCCTTTCACCCCATCGTCCACCGTAGGCCTGTACTCTTCTCTCTGGCCGGAACCCCCCAGCCCTAGATGGCAGACTCCCCAGGGCCCTACTCGCCCCCACGCCTACCCCCCAAGCTGGTAACGGGGACAAATCCACCCCCCCCAATCCGCAAGGCTGCTCAGCAACAGCCCCAAGCCCCCAACTAGCTCCCGAAGACTCCCCTCAACCCCCCTCCCGAGCTGCTACCTAATGAATGCAAGGATCCCCACGGTGTCTCACATGGCTGCCCGGGTGCTGTGAACCCCGCAGCTGATGGTCCTGACTCCAGACGTCCATCTTGTCCAGGCGTATCTACCCTCCTTCTTGCTCCTGATGTCCCGCTGCAACGAGCCGGTCTGCAGGGGAGAACACAGTGGGCCAAACGGTACAATAGTTCATCGGGTACTAACGGTTAGCTGATGCCTCCCTGGGCCAGCAGTGCAGTGAATGGGAGAACAGCACTAGATTCTCCGGTGCACACTCTATTACAGGGGACAGTGGCCAGGTGGTGATCGAGGTGTACTTGATGGTAATTGGATTTTCTGGGTGCTGGTGCGGCCGGGCCCCTGACTTAGGTAATGTTGTGACGCCAGCACCTTGGTGGTGCAAAATGATGAGAGTGGTTGTAGTATGGAGATAGAAGAATGAGGCAGGGTTTGAATCTAACTAAGAACTTTACTGTAAGCAGGGTCTTGACAGCAATTTTACATCCAGTTATAAACAGTCTCTTATGAACATGTAGGTTGGGTGTGGCAAATCCAAATAACAGGCTATATATGTGGCTATCTCTCAGGCTATAGTAGGAGGTTGTGTACTCACAAGTATTTAGCTCAGAATCTGGTCCTTGTTCTCAGTGACGGTGGGTTTAGGATCCTTATCTTCTACTTCAGTGTTGCTACAGATGGCCTTTCTGTACTTGTAATAATAAACAGTGAGACTGCCAGAACCTATATGTCCTTCACCTGTAAAAAAAAAAAGGTGCCTGAAGGCCTAGTAAAATGACTATTGCCCTCTATTGTCTTCATATAGAAAATAATTTTTCACTGGGCACCCCGGAAGAGTAAACCATAGAAGCAAGGTCCCACCTTTTTATCTATTTCCTTGGCCTTGATAACTGAGATAGGTCCAGGCTACTCTGGGACATGGAGCTCCAGAGTGCTGAGTGGAGGGGGGTCCTCTCCTTCCCCCTGCTCCTCACTACTACTTCTACTACATCTCACCAACTCTCAACTACTCTAACAAGGCCTGAACTGAGGTATATATACTGTGGTGTTAGCCCCATCTAGTGGTGGAATGTGTCAAGTGTACCTAACAGCCTGTTAACAGGGATCTTTATACAAAAGTGCAATACAACATGGTACAACATAAAATATAACAGGATTTGCAGTGCCCACGTACACTAGTGGGACGATGCACCGCCACTTCCAGACTGCACTCCAGCTTCGTCCCTACTGGGGGCGCTTTGAAACGACTCCAAATCTTCATCCTCATTCAGGTGTGCAGGGTGATCCCTAAGAAGGCTGTCCCTATCAAGAGGCCTGAGCTCACTACAGTCCCCTAGCTGCCCAGCCTCCGTGCTCCTGCAGCTGCCACCTCTTCTTCGCCGAGCGGCCCTCCGCACCACACTGGAGGGGGGAGGTGCCCCCAGTTCCCGCTCCGGAGCCATTGCTGCTCGCTGGTGAGGAGAGGGGGGACCCTGCTCTGGGCTCTGCTGCACTAGGAGATTCCTCCCACGCTCCCCCTTTGTGGAGTCTCCGTTGAAAGGGCTCTCAATCCGGTGCCGAGCCCCAGGGGCCTCACTAGGGCTAAGGCACGCTGGCGGACGTACCCCCAGCGGCCATCTCCCTCCTGACTGCGGGCCTGACGCACCCGCCACCTCCCCCTGCAATAATCCTGCCACCTGCTCCTGCAGCCACCCCGGACCATGGGCCTCCGCTGCCACCCGCCACCTCCGCAACATCTCCTCCACAAACTCCATAGGTGACCACAGCTTTTTTTCACTGTAAGTTCACAGTTTTACTCACATTGTTTTGATTCTAAAATGGCGCCCGTCTCGCTAACCGTCACCTTTATAAAGATCTAACCCCTCCCCTAGTGACACCCCCCCTCTCCGTCTAACATTAACCCTTGCTTCACCCGGCCCATCACCAAAATTTTATCATGGGGGCCTCCCCTTAGGCTGAAGCCCTAGTATGGCCTTAATTGTCCGATACTTTGGCCGCAAAATGCGGACCACAAACCAATTGAATTCAATGGGTCTGCAGAAAATGCGGATGCAACACAGACTGTTACTGTATCTGAACATGAAGCCTTAGACTGCACACCCCTGACTAAATCCTGGCCAAATCTAATGGAAACTCGCTACTGACTTCTCAGTTCAGAACAGAAGCCAAGGGGTACCATTACAGAGTTGGTGGAAATGGAAGGGTTATAATTTTCCTCCTTTTTTTTACTTTAAATCAGGCATCCTCAAACTGCGTCCCTCCAGCTGTTGTAAAACTACAACTCTCACAATGCCCAGCTGTAGGCTGATAGCTGTAGGCTGTACTCTGGACTTATAGTGAAAAAAGGGGATCTTTTATTCAGCCCAATGCAACTTTTCAGCTCATCTCAATAGAGCCTTTGTCAAGCAGTGCCAGAGTGCTGCCTTTGGTAATTATTTTTGCTATGCCAACTTACAGATATAGAACTTAGATTAGATATTTTGATATTTTTTTGGCACAGGGACAGAGTTTTTGTGCTCGGACAAAATTCTGCCGCACTGACAATTTTTTGGCACACTAACAGGATTCTAGCTTAAATCTGGAGCCGGACTTACGATTCTACAAATTTATAAAGGTCAGTGTCCCAGAATAGTAAATTAGTCTAATGCTTAGACTGCGATTCATATTTTTAGACAGTTTAACGCACCCCAATATGATTAATCAAGGTTTACAATATACACTGATCATACTGCTATAATAGTAAAAACACCTGCCGATTATTGTGTAGGTCCCCCTCATTCCTCCAAAACACATCTAACCTCTAGCTCCAAGATGTTAGCAGCAGATCCTTTAAGTCAAGTTTTGAAAGTGTACCTCAAAAGGACGACTG
Source organism: Bufo gargarizans (assembly GCF_014858855.1). Lineage (NCBI taxonomy): Eukaryota > Metazoa > Chordata > Amphibia > Anura > Bufonidae > Bufo > Bufo gargarizans. Next base: position 324,404,004 of record NC_058084.1, read on the forward strand.
AGAGAAACAGAGAGCAGACATCTGAGAAGGTCTAGGACTTAGGCTACTTTCACGTCATGGATCTGCACAGACGGATCTACACCAATAATACAACCGCATGGATCTGTTCAGAATGGATCAGTTTGTATTATCTTTAACATAGCCAAAACGGATCCGTCTTGAACACCATTGAAACTCTATTGTGCCATATTGTGTCAGTGAAAGCGGATATGTCCCCATTGACTTACATTGTGCGTCAGGACGGATCCGTTTGGCTCAGTTTCATCAGACGGACACCAAAACGCTGGAGCCAAACTAATGCATTCTGAGCAGATCCTTTTCCATTCAGAATGCATTAGGACAAAATTGATCCGTTTTGGACCGCGTGTGAGAGCCCTGAAACGGATCTCACAAACGGAAACCAAAGCTGTAGTGTGAAAGTAGCCAAAGAAGCAAGGTATTGTGCTTGTTTCTCTCAGAAAGGTTTGCTGTTGTGGAAGGGAATATTGCTAAAATCTCCTACCACTCTTTGAGAGAGACTGAGAGGAAGTGCTATAACCACCATCATTGTTGCTGCCCATATGCTGCTATTAACAGAATATTACACTGTGACATTCTGTGGAATTGTGTCTTTTGCTGCTATTTGTACTACAATCCCTATCATCAACTTTGTAAAGAGAGACTTTATTTATTGCAAATAACGGGGCTGATGAATGTATTTATTGTTCACTGGTCCTGCCTTGCACCCAGCAAAATATTCAACATCAAGGGCCCCCAATCAACACCCGGCAGGAGCCCCAATATAGGGGTGTGCCCCAAGGGAAGAAATGATAAGCACGGCCCTAGGGAGCGGAAGAGTGGAGATCACCCTTGTGATCTGGGAGTACTACCACCACCTTCAGAGTCACAACTACCACTGCCATCCTCCATGCACTCCCCAGCGGACCATTGCCTTTATACATTGTTCTTGCTTTTCCAGCACATACCACATATACTTAATTAAATTAAGATCTGTGGAATTTGGTAAGAAAAGTAATCCAACTTGAATTGTTTGACATTCCCCTCAAACCATTCCTGAATATTTTTTTCAATGTGGCAGGTTGCATTATCCTGCAGAATGAGGTCACTGTCATTAGGCAATACAATAACTGTCATGAGGTATAGTTGATCTGCAAGAATGTTTGGGTAGGTAGTATGTATCACGGTAAGATCCACAGGAATGCAAGGAACCACGATTTCCCAGCAGAAAGTTGCCCAGAGCAAAGGTCCAGTTCTGATGCTTATATGTCCATGGTAGATGCTTTTGGTGGTGGCCAGTGGAGAGCATGGAAAGTGTTTTCTGACATGTTTTTAGCATAACCAGAATGACATTTTTCAGCAGTCTGTACTATAGTAGCTTTTCTGTGGGATTAGAGATTGGTTCCCCTCATGCATCAACGAGATTTGGTCACCTATGACTCTGTCATCAGCTCACCTGTCATCCTTCCTTGGACTTCTTTTGGTAGTTACTAACCACTGCATATCAGGAACATACCTGGAGACCTGCCTGTAACGGAACGCCTGGCACCCCGACCGGGTACCTCCGTCGATAGATGCTCCTAGTGCTTTCCAAGGACTCCAAGCACTCCACTTGACACCGTACGCACTGCAGACCCCACGAACCGCCGTAGCTTGGTTGAGGTCTCACCGTCTACTACCCACCCTGGACCTACGACAAGGCTCCAGGCTCCAGTGGGTGAACCTCTCCTAAAACCAGAGAGCAGGAACAGCTCTTACAAGAGCTAGTAGTTATGCCAGGGGAGTATAGCAAATCTTCAGCGTATAGAAATCCCCCAGTTTTGATCAGTTATCCAAACACCAGTCTCAACATGATGAAGGATAAAACAGGAACACTTTATTGAGGGCTACCCGCCCGTATTTATGCAGGTCCCCATCTGGTGGACACGCCCCCAGGGGACCAGAATGGAGACTGCGACACACTGAACAGATACAACACATCCCCACAATGCATCATGGTTTCCTCCTCTCTGCCCCAGAGACAACCGAGGAATAATCCAATTATCTCTCAGGACAAAGGGGAGATCGCCAATACACATGTGGAGACAACAGGACAGACATCACCATTTAAACACACAATGTCACACCCTCCCAGCAACCACAGACATTTAACATATTCCCAGATAGCTCAAGTCTGAGTGCATATCATTAGGCGAATGGCACTCAGACCACACGAATACAATTAAACTAGCCATCTGGGTACCCTCACATAACAAAATACAATTCCAAAGACAGATTTAAGCTGTGCGGCCGGCCTGTCTTCTTTAAAGTTAGTATGGGCCATAATCCTGAGGCAGGAGGCTGGCAACCAGCCCCCTCCAAAACACAGTGGCGAGGTTGGTTTCGCCACACTGCCATTTTGGAGATGCTCTTGCCAAGATTCTTACAATTGTGTATTTTTCCTGCTTCCAACACATAGAAACATAGAATGTGTCGGCAGATAAGAACCATATGGCCCATCTAGTCTGCCCAATATATCTGAATCCTATGAATAGTCCCTGGCCCTATCTTATATGAAGGATAGCCTTATGCCTATCCCATGCATGCTTAAACTCCTTCACTGTATTTGCAGCTACCACTTCTGCAGGAAGGCTATTCCATGCATCCACTACTCTCTCAGTAAAGTAATACTTCCTTATATTACTTTTAAACCTTTGCCCCTCTAATTTAAAACTGTGTCCTCTTGTGGTAGTTTTTCTTCTTTTAAATATGCTCTCCTCCTTTACCGAGTTGATTCCCTTTATGTATTTAAAAGTTTCTATCATATCCCCTCGGTCTCTTCTTTCTTCCAAACTATACATATTAAGGTCTTTTAACCTTTCCTTCAAGAACGGACTGCAGTTGCCGCCATTTTCCTGGGAGCTAAGCATAGGGAGAGACATGACAAGACCCTTATACACTAGGGACAGTGTTGCTACAACACTGTGTTGCTATAACAGAGTATAGGACAATATTGGAGAGTTTAGGGAGACTGCAGGGAGAGTGGAAGGAGAGCGTAGAAGACTGCTGAACTACAGACTCTGCATCAATTTATCACCATGTACATAACTGTGCAGTGCACCAAGAGTCATAGCTAATCCATTCTGTTAGCTGTATAGTTACTGAGCTGTCAGTATTACAGGCATGTGTAATTTATCGGCGTGTATGTGGAGACTGCAGGGAAATCGTAGGAGACTTCTGAACTACAAACTCTGCTACAATTTATAGCCGTGAACATAACTGTGCAGTGCACCAAAATGCATAGCTAATCTGTTCTGTTAGTGATACAGTTGTTATACACTATGGCCAACAGACAGTTGCCTGAGCCCTCCAAAACAATGGGCAGTGGCAAATATGTTGCTGCAGCCAGCACAAGTAGCAGCAGAAGAAGGGTTGGTGGTAGCAACAGCCACAGCAACAGGCCAGAGCTGCCAGTGTTATCTAGCGGTCATGTTTTGACCAACAATCCAGCTGTACTAGAATAGTTGACTCGCTCTTCACAATCATCCCAAGTTGCAACAGATACATACAGCCAGGAATGGGTCGGTTTGTCTGACACCACGCTTAGCTGGCATGCCCCAGGAGCTGCCTCTGTGCCCTCACCTGTACTGAACCTGCCTTGCTTTCGATGCTCCGTCTGTTAGCCAAGTAATGGTAGCCACCAGCTCTGCTCCACTATACAGCGGCAATGACTTTTGTGAGGACATTCAGCAGTCAGAGTGCCTGTGAGATAGAAGGGTGGGAGATCTGCAGCCAAACTCAAGATGGGTACACCCTCTGCTACTCAGGAGACTACCTGTGAGAAACACACTGGCAGTGCACAGGTTCATAAAAGCAGTGGCAAGCAGAGAACCTGCAGTGGTGGAGGGAAAATGCAATACTCGGCAGTGTGGGAATATTTCACACAGTCAATGGGGGACGTTAGCAAGGCACTATGTAGGGTGTGGGGTGCTTATGTTGGCATGACGGCATTGCATCAACACATGAAGAGTCACCATAAAGTGGTGTGGGAAAACTGTGTCATTCATTGCCCCGCACCCCCTCTCCAGCAGTTAGGGCTCGTCAATGTCAGCAGAAGGAAGCTGTCATTCCTTCCGATCGACTTCAATGACGACTATTTCTCCTGATGCTCCTCCTCTTCGTCACTTGTATAGACAGCAGTCGATCACCGAGGTGATTTCAAAAAGACAACAGTATGCGCACACTCTTCCAGTGGGACAAAAGCTGAACGTGCACCTGGCCAAGTTGCTGGTACTACAGTCCCTCCCTTTCCATGTAGTTGACTCTGCACATTTCAGAGAACTGATTGCTTATGCCCACCCAAGGTTGAGAGCCCAGTTACTGATAACGGGAAGAACATTTTGTCTGTGCTGCATCAGGGAGGGCTCACCCATGCGCCCTGCATGGCACACATCTTCAATCTCGTCACCCGATTCCTCAAGTCTTTCACTGGACTCCAAGAGCTATTAAAAATGTCCAGGAAACTGCAAAAAAATCACAAAAAAAAGAAAGATAAAAATATCCTGCACGATATGATATATAGATGTGCATGCAAAACATGGCCTCCTTGAGCTGCAAAGGCAAAATGCTCTTTCTCGACAACGCTTGATATGTGACGTTTCCACCTGTTGGAACTCCTGCATGCTTGAACTGCCACTCAGGCCATTTGAGGAGGCCACTTTATTTGTCAGTCGGCAGAACTACTGAATGAATAATATCATTCCACTCCTTCACATCCTGGAGAGAAGAAATATCATTGGCGAGGGGACAGAAAACGTGGCACCTTCATCTCACGGCCACCTGAGCCCTGAGGAGGATGAACTATCAGAAAAATCAGGGCCAGGGATTGCCAGGTGGGTACTTTCTCTCCAGTGTTTGGGAGATGGACAGCTGAACGCTTCCAAGAGACATTGTGGAGATGCTTGGTGATGGTGAAGGACGTGGTGGCGTTGCTGCCACATCCTCTGTTTGTGGGGCGGCAGGTGCCACTGTCACTCCAGAGGGGGGAGAAAGAGGCTGAGACTGCATCAGAAGACGGACCGGGAGGAGCTTGAGATATTTCATGGTTTTTGATGTGTTTACTCCACTGCAGCTCATGCTTTGCATTTAGATGACTGGTCATGCGGGTAGTGCTCAGGTTTAGAACATTTATGCCTTGTTTCAGGTTCTGATTGCACAGCGTGCAAACCACTCGCGTTTTGTCGTCAGCACATTGTCTGAAGAACTGCCACGTCAGGCAACTCCTTGGAGCTGGCTTTGGTGTGCTCAGTCCCTGGGTGCGGTGGGTAGTACCAGGCGTACTGGCTAGGGGACGGCCACTCTGCTTTTGCACACTGCTCCCTCTTTTGCTGTGTGTCTGGTGCTGTGTGACCATCACCTCTTCCTCCAAACTGCACACGTCACTCGCATGACCTTGATTCTATGTGGGGTCTAGTTACTAATCATCCCCCACATCATCTTCCACCCACTCTTCACCCCTGCCGTCCTTGCCGGTCTGCACACTGCCCTTGGAAACCCTGCCAGCAGAGTCATCAAAAAGAGAGACTTCTGCATGACTTGGGGCTCAGACTGCTTCGCTGATTTGCAAGACGGTGAGGTGAAAGACAGATGCCCATGGGCTGCAAGTGCCAATTCTGCGCTTTCAGCAGGGGAATGGGTGGGAGACAATGTGAAGGAACTGAAGGCACTGTCAGCCACCCAATCTACTACCGCCTCTACTTGTTCTGGCCTCACCCAGTTTTTTTACTGCTACGCAGCCAATATACGTGTGCAGAGGTACTGGCATTCACTGTAATGCCTTAGCCATGTTGGCTACTGGCATTACAGAGTTTGGCTGGCTGAAACATGTCATCGGGTGCTATATAGCAGCCGATGACACGTGTTCGGCTCAGTCTTAGTCAGGGAGAGCTGTGCTGAAGAAGGGACAGATGGTGTAGGGAGTGAAATAGTCATATTTTGGTGAAAAAACTTGTTAGAGACCCAAAAGTCCTTTCAAGGACTATTGTAGTATTTGGCAGCAATATAATTATTAGTGCAACCTGCGGTAAATTGCGTGCAATTGTTAGTGCCGCTCCTGATAGTGACACAACCTATGCTACATCTTTTATTTTACATTTGCGCAGCCTAAATATCTGTGACATTCAGCGCAATTGGCGACCGCAACATTACCAGCGCTACATCTCCTGTATAACATTTGCGCATCCTAAATCAGTGACATTAATTCAGTGTAATTTTTTATTAGCCGCTGGTGACAGCGACATTACTTGCGCTAAACCTCTGTATAACATTTGCGCATCCTAAATATCAGTAACATTAATTCAGTGTAATTTTTTATTAGCCGCTGGTGACAGCAACATTACTTGCGCTATACCTCCTGTATAACATTTGCGCATCCTAAAATTATCTGTGACATTCAGTGTACTTTTTTCATAGACGCTGCGGACAGCGACATTATCTGTGCTACATCTCCTGTTTAACGTGTGCGCGTTCTAAAAATATCTGTGACATTCTGTGTACTTTATTTGCGCATACACTTACAAAACCTGCGCTACTATACATACGGTATGACATAATTGCAAGCATATATACTATTTAATATGAGCAAGGCGAGCAGTAAGAGACGGGGAAGTGCCCGTGCTGCTGATGGTGCACGCAGAGGCCGTGGCCGTGGAAGTGGTGAAACTGTGCCTGCTGCCAGAGCACAAGAAACACACTCATCCACGATACCTAGCTTCATGTCCAAGTTTGCAGGGCGGCGCAGGACACCACTCTCAAAGTCAGACCAGTGCACTCAGGTGGTCGGTTGGACTGCAGCAGATAATGCTTCCAGTTGGTTAAGCACCACACTGTCTTCCACAAAGTCCAGTCTCAGTAGCCAAGAGTCGGGTCAACAGAATCCTCACCCTGATAATCCTTGCTCCCACCATGGAGAGTCTTTGCAAACAAGTGATCCCACACTCGGATATTCCGAGGAGCTCTTTTCATCGCCATTCCTTGATTTGGGCCTCTCAACAAGCCCGCTTGAAGAGGGACATGAGGAGATATTGTGCCTTGATTCACAAACTCTTGACCATCCACAGTCACATGATGAGACACAGTTGCCAATAAGTCAACCACAGTTAGTGTCTCAAGAGGTTCATGATGAGCATGAGACACAATTGTCAATAACTGAGGTTGTTGTTAGGTTAACAAGTTAGGAGAATAACCAGAGTGAGGAAGTGGAAGAGGAGGTGGTGGACGATGAAGTCACTGCTCCAATCTAGGAAGGTGGCAAGCCGAGCAAGGACAGCAGTACAGAGGAGGAGGGATCTGCAGCACCGCAAAAGGCTGGAAGAGGCAGTGGGTGGCAAAACGGAGAAGGCAGGCCACACCAAACAGGTCCGCAACTGTACCTTGAGCACCCACTTGCAGCAATCTCCCTTGCCATGGGGTAGGTGTTCCGCAGTCTGGCGCTTCTTTGCGGAAAGTGCGGACGATAAAAGAATTGTCATTTGCAACCTGCACCATCCCAAAATGAGCAGGGGCGTGAACACTAGCAACCTCACCACCACCAGCATGATCTGTCACATGGCATCAAAGCACCCTAATAGGTGGGCCGAACGCCTGGGTCCACAATCAGTGTTGGCGGGTCACACCACTACCTCCTCTTCCCCTGTGTTACGTGCTGGCCAATACCCTGTCCAAGACGCAGGCCCGGATGCTTCCCGCCATGCAACTGGACCTTCGCAAGCACCATCAGCTAGAACATCCGCTTCTGTGTCCCAGCGCAGCTTACAGATGTCCATACTCCAGGCCTTTGAACAAAAGTGCAAATACCTAGCAACCCACCCACAGGCCATAGCACTAAATGCACACCTTTCCAAATTGCTGGCCTTGGAAAAGTTGCCATTTAGGCTTGTGAACACTGAGGCTTTCCGCAGCCTGATGGCGGTGGCCGTCCCGCGTTACTCTGTCCCCAGCCGCCAATATTTTTCACGGTGTGCAGTCCCAGCCTTACACCAGCATGTGTCTTGTAACATCACCCATGCCCTGATCAACGTAGTTATTGGGAAGGTCCACTTAACGACTGACACATGGACAAGTGCTTTTGGCCAGGGACGCTACATTTCCCTTACGGCACACTGGGTGAATGTTGTGGAGGCCGGGAGCGAGTCGTACCCTGGGATGGCACAGGTGCTACCGACACCAAGGATTGCGGGCCCTACTTCCATCATGGTTTCTGCCACCACCTACTTTAGTGGCTGCAACCCCCTTCTCCTCCTCCGCGTCCTCCTCCACTTGCACCTCTAAATTATCATTAAATCCGAAAAACAACAAAACACATAAGGACAACAACATAGACAATAATGGATAAAATTGATGAACAAAATAGCAGTAATGTAGTGGCACTGTGGACCAGCGCAACACCAAGGTACCAGATAATGAGTCTATCCCCTAAGCGTACGTCAAATCTTGGTCTAAATAGGCCTAATGGCTAAAATATCTGAGATAAACCATCTCATAACCAGACCATAGAGTGGCGTCAGCTTATTGAATATAAATGCCACAATGCTGGCCTCATTCTAAGCATGAGTGCAGTGTGTAACAAAGTTGTTAACACCAAGTGGTTGAATCAATCACAACATGCACTCAACACCCAGATATGCAACCAGCATGAGAACATACATAAATGTAACAATGATAACGGTTTAAGGGGAACCAACCTGGAGACCTGAGTGAGCGCACCCCTGACGCGCGTTTCGCACAGCTTCCTCAAAAGGGGCGTGTCCATTCAGCCAACGCATCTGAACTTTAAATATTGTCACAGCTGAAAGAAATGTGCCCTAAACCTATCGCAGCGTGCCAGACTGATTAACAATACTCTATCACCTGCGCCCATGCTGGACTGCCTCCTATCAGAGCTCCGACGTCACTGCCGCCCAGAGGTTTCCACTCCGCTCGATCTCGCAGCGCTACGTCACTTCCGCCCAAACTCTAGGTAGTAAGCAGTACGTCACTGCCGCCCATATTCCAGCAACACTTCCGCCCATACTCATCAACAGTGTCAGTACCACAACATCGTCATCAGGGGTAAACTCAGCCCAGGGTCCGTCACCTCAATGGAAGTATATCACATGTATCAAATGTATAATATAAAGACTAGGAATATTAGACAAACACAAGGCTTATTTCACTACTTAACCAGTACGATGTCTCTATAATATCTATACATGAAATATGACATAGGGGATTTAATACAAAAAGTGAAAATATAATCAATGTGGGTAGTGTATGGGCAGGGAAACAGACCAATCTGTCACCCACCCAATCGCTCCACCAAATCAATTAAAAACAAAATCACAAAAACTATGATTAATGATAATGTGAATCAGTTCATCATACACCCAATATACATAGAAGTTCAAACAGTTTTTTTTTTTGTATATCATCATTGACATTAATAACATGATTAACAGATACATACAAATATTAAGATGACAATAATAATAATAATAATAATTTTGTGACAACATGGCCAGAACTGAGTAGCCCACCTATAAAACATGCCATATATGTATACACGCATGTATGTAGTATATACGGAGATCCTAGCCATCCTTACAAGAATAAAATGTATCAATAAATACAGTACATAGATATCTGAGTATATGACATCCATACTCGTATATAATTTATAAGTTATTATCACAAGATATATACAAATCCCTAAATAAAGTGCTAAAAGTGATAAAGTGAAAGTGCTCAGTGCGCATGCAGTGCAAAGTGATAATGTACAGGGCTCATATTAATGCCCTGCAAGATCTCAAGCATCTTTAGACAATATTAAGACAGGTAAACCAGAATAATAGTGTAAATTACCCCCAAACACCAAAACCCTAACTGTCAATCAGTAAATAGAAAAAGAGTCATCAGTTTCGCCACATGTGTCCAGGGTCTTGATCACCCCATACAATGTGTCCATTATCTTTATATGGATCCTCCCAAGCGACACCTCACTGTTGACAGGAATAGGACACACCTCTCTCAATCCGCAACACACAAAATCACGTCAGTGCATCCCGAATATGACACGGATTTAATCAAGACCTGTTAAAATACGAAAATTACAAACATTAAAATATTATAGCAGTTAAAACCAAAAAGTCCTGGGCATTGGACCCAGACTAGGAGCAGATGAACAGCAGAACGCCTGTAGGTCTGAACCAAGAGCACAGAGGAGCACACCAACAGAGCATGATTATTATATCTAGAAGAGGAATCCCTAGAGAACGGGGGATGCAGGTTGCACCAGTCTACAGAAATGGCGCAAAGCTATTCCCCTCATTCAGCCCAAACGGTGCAACTGTATTTAACAGGAATATCCATTTTGTTTCTTTTTGGGCTAATATTTTCTTCCAATCTCCTCCTCTTGGGGAGATCAGTACACGATCCACACCCCTAATTCTGAGTAGGGTACTATCCGAGTTATGTTTTTCTTTAAAATGTCGTGGCAAGGTCTTTAATTGTATGACATCTTGTTCTTCTCTTGATGCTTCGATGGCCAGTACATGTTCCCTGACCCTTCTTCTTAATTGCCGTGACGTCAGTCCAACATAAATGAGGTTGCATGGGCATATAGCCCAATACACAACCCCAATTGTTGAGCATGTGATAGGTGTGTGTGATCTTATACACTTTATCACCTGCCGCATTATGGAAATGGGTTGCTCTGTCCATATTAGTGCAGGCAACGCATTTCCCAGCATTCTTTACTCCCCCATGGTGGCCCTTTACTACCAAACAGCCCCCCTTCCTTTCGGACATAAAAACTGCGGACCAATTGGTCACGCAGATTCTTAGCCCTCCGGAACGTTGTTGAAGCATGTGGGGGTATCACCTCCTGTAGTTGGGGATCAGAGGTCAGTATGTTCCAGTATTTACTTAATGCCATGTATTTACCTCTTTCCACTTACTGGTATATCCTGTAATGAACCTGATCTGTTGCGAATCTTGTCGAGTGTGTTTCCTATGTAGTAAGTCACTTCTCTTTGAAAGTCGTGCTCGCTTGTAGGCCGTCTCTATACACCGATTCCCATATCCTCTCTCTTCAAACCTTCTTCTTAGGTCCTCCGCCTGTACCTCAAACAGACTGTCAGATGAGCAAATCCTGCGCGCACGCAGGAATTGCCCCACCGGGATGCTCTTTATCAAGTTACCTGGGTGTGACGAGCCTGCGTGTAATAATGCATTCACTGAGGTTCCCTTGCGGTATAGGTTGGTACCCAAATGTCCATTGGCATCCACCTGGAACATCACGTCTAGGAACTCAATATCCGTACGGGCCACCTTAAATGTGAGTTTAATATTCTTAGAGTTATTATTCAATACCCGGATATAGTTCCTAAATTCCTCCTCCGTCCCCTGCCAGATAATCAGTATATCATCGATATACCTACCCCAGTATTGGACCTTACAGTATTGGCAGGGGACTGGATTGGAGGATGTCCCTCTCCCACAGCCCCAGGAACAAATTTGCATATGAGGGTGCACATGCCGCCCCCATTGCAGTGCCCTGGAGCTGTAGGTAGAAGGGACCCCCCAAAAAGGAAGAAATTATGGGTAAGAACATAATTGAGAAGGATTAGAATAAAATCACACTTCTCCTTACCCATAGCTGTGGTCCTCAAAAAGAATTGCGTGGCTTCCAACCCATCATGATGTTTAATTGAGGTGTAGAGAGACTCCACGTCGCACGTAGCGATCAACATGTCAGGTTCCAAATGTATGCCCTCCATTTTTCTTAAGATGTCCGTCGTGTCCTTTAAGTGAGTAGGTAACCCCTCCACCAGTGGCTGTAAAAAATGGTCAATGTATTTACAAACGGCATCGTTTAAACCATTCACCCCCGATACGATGGGCCTACCAGGGGGTTTCATCGCATCCTTGTGAATCTTAGGTAAAAGATATAGGGTTGGAATCACAGGGTAATCAGGCAGCAGGTGGGAAATCTGTTTCCTTGAGATGACCCCTTGTTCAAACCCAGATTGCAGGATAACCTCCAAGTCCTGCTTAAATTTTATTAGGGGGTTGAATGTTAACTTCTTATAACATTCGGCATTTTGTAACTGTCTCTGCACCTCTTTCTCATACATGCGTGTGGGCCATATCACGATGTTACCGCCTTTGTCAGCCTGTTTTAGGACCACATCATCCCACTTCCCAATCTGTTTCAATGCTTGTCTTTCACCAAACGTGCAATTATCTCTCCCTTTTTGGTCAGAGATATGTGAAAGTTCATTTTCAACTAATTTCACAAAGTAATGCACATTGGAATATAATGGCAATGCTGGGAAGTTTTTTGACTTTGGAATCAGAGATTTGGGGAACTCACCAGACTTTTCTGCGATTTCTTGTTCCTCCAAAAGTGCAATTAAATTACTTAGTGCTTCCTGTTCCATTTGTGTGGCAAAGTTAGGATCCTGTCTCTGATGATAAATCTTTTTGAAAATAAGACGTCTGGCAAACAGATGTAGATCCTTCACTGTAGAGAAGTAGTTGTTTTTCGGATTTATTGAGTTAATTCTCACATATGGTCTTCTCACTGGTTGAGAATTTATTGTCGGTTCTACACTAAATTATCATCTTGCAGCACCAGTCAGACATCAGTCAGTAGCTAGAAGCAGTGTAGCACTGCAGTGGGGAAGCGGCAACAGGCTGTGCTTAAACTGATCTGCTTAGGTGACAAACAGCACACTGCCGCAGAGCTGTGGCAGGGGATAAGGGGCCATAGTGAGCTGTGGCTCTCGCCACTGAACCTACAACCAGGCATGGTTGTGTCTCATAATGGTCGTAACTTGGTGGCGGCTTTGGAGCTCGGCAAGCTCACACACATACCATGCCTTGCCCACATGTTAAACCTAGTGGTTCAGCGGTTTCTCAAAACCTACCCCAATTTGCCTGAGCTACTGGTGAAGGTGTGCCGCATGTGTGCACATTTCCACAAGTCATCAACAGCTTGCAATTGTCAGCTCACCGACTGTTGTGTGACGTGAGCACGTGCTGGAACTCCACCTTCCACACGTTGGCCAGGCTTTGTGAGCAGCAGAGGACACTAGTGGAATACCAGCTGCAACATGGTCGTCGCCTTTCCAGTCAGCTTCCGCTCTTCACAAGCGATGAGTGGGCATTGATGTCTGACCTCTGTGAGGTTTTACACAACTTTGAGGAATAAATACAGATGGCGAGCGGCGATAATGCTATTATCAGCGTAACCATTCCACTTATGTGTCTACTCAGACGCTCGCTGCTCACAATTAAGGCGAACGCTTTGCATGTGGAAGAGGTGGAAATGGGGGAAGACAGTACACAGGGTGATAGCCAGACCACCCTCAGTTCGTCTTCTCAGCGCAAATTGCATAATGATGAGGATGAGGAGGAGCAGGAGACGGTTGCATCCACTACAGAGGGTAGTACCCATGAAAGCTTTATTCCATCTGTTCAGCGTAGATGGGTAGAAGAGGAGAAATAGGAGATTGAGAGTCATCCCCCTGATGAGGACAGCAAAGTATTGTCTGTTGGCACACATGACTGACTTTATGTTAGGCTGCCTTTCCCGTGGCCCTCGTGCTAATATGCATTTTGGCCAACACAAATTACTGGTTGTTCACCCTTCTCGACCCCCGCTACAAAGAGAACTTCTCATCTCTCATTCCTGTGGTGGAGAGGACGATAAAAATGGTGGAATACCAGAAAGCCCTTGTGGAAAAATTGCTCCAAAAATTTCCAGCTGACAACGCTGGCGGCAGAGTCCCTGCTTCCTTGGCCAACCGAGGAGGGGATACGAGGGGAACACACAGCAGTTCCAACAGAGGCAGGGAAACACTCTCCAAGGCCTGGGACAGTTTCATGACACCCCGCCAGCACCCTCAGCCTGATGTGTGGCCTAGTGTCACAAGGAGGGTAGAATTTTGGAAGATGGTGAAGGAGTACGTAGCAGACTGTGTCAGCGTCCTCATTGATCTCTCTGTGCCTTTCAACTATTTTGTCAGAGCGGGTATTTAGTGCTGCTGGGGGCATAATAACTGATAAGCGCATCCTCCTGTCAACTGAAAATGCTGAGTTGACTCTTATAAAAATGAACAAGGCCAGGATTGCCCCTGACTTCTCTACTCCACCAGAGGAAAGCGGCTGAACATAAAGGCACTCTAAATGTGGCTTTTATGGTGTATTGAATACACTGTATTCCCATGCACCCCTTCCACCACTAAAAAGGGCATATGGTTCAATCTCCCTTTTCTCGTCCTCCTCCTTCTCCTCCTGCATCATATCAACATGCTTATTAGGCTGCCCTAGCTCCTAATGTTTTAGAGGGTCAGCTCAGCAGCAGGCCCTCACCCATAATGTTTTAGAGGGTCACCAGCAGGCCCTCAAACATAATGTTTTTGTATGTTACCAGCAGGCCCTCACCCATAATGTTTTTATATGTCACCAGCAGGCCCTCACCCATAATGTTTTAGAGGATAACCAGCAGGCCCTCGCTTTGGCCTGTAGTACAAGGTTTGTCTGTATTGTTTGAGCCATATATTCACTATGCTGACATTGTCAGCAAAAAACAAGTAGAGTGCAAGAGGGGATAACCCTTACAAACTTATGTTACGTTTAACTTTGTTTGCCCATTTTGAGTTTGCCTTTTTCTTTTTTCTTGCTTTGTCGGGCCACTGTAAATGGAGTCATTGTCGACAAATGCAACATCATTGGTTATCATTAAATTAGATTTACTGGCTTCTATCTTAACAGTGCACATGTGTGGGCCCAGTGGTGACTCGAGCTAGCACAAGAACTCCAAGCCAGAGGAGGATGACAAAGTAGGAGAGGAGGGCGAGCCAGAGGAATGCAAGGGGAGCGGTTATGTGGGCACATCTGAGAGGGGCCTGGGCACTTGCGGCCGCAACGTCACCCCTGGGCACTTACGGGACCTAATCTTTATAATTAAGTGTTTTTTTTCTTTAGCTTATGGACATGGGACAGACACAATAAAGTTATTATTTTTATGTTGGGCATCTGTGCTATAATGTGATATGAGCGGTCTTTAACCCTCAAAGTACTGTAGGTGACAGACTCCCTTAAAAAGAGTAGGTAACAAAAAGGGTGGTGAGTTCAGCTGTAGTGGGGCCTGGTGTGAGGCAACTGTGCTGTAAAGGCAACAGGCCCTGCAAGATTTTCTGGTGGGCAGAGGAGACGCCTGTTTCAATTAAGCATCAAACAGAGAGAATATCTGGCTAGATAACTGGCGAGAAACTCCTGGACAATGAACAGTGGACAGAGAGAACATCTGTCCTGAGACCTGACTGTAAGACAGCACTCGGCTTTCTCTGTCAGTCTAATAGACTTTGTAATACTTTGGAGTCCCTCTTGCCTTTGTTATAAGTCACTGCAGAAGCAATGGCCTACAACTGTCTGCAATTCATTTGCATTATGAGTAGTTTCTACTTTAGAGAAGAGTGCAGAACTCTTATGTTCTGTACAGTACATTACACCTCTGGTTACTTCTTTGATAGGGTACGGAACCTCCAAACACTTCTCTCTTCTCTGAAGGTGTTCAAAGGACAATTCCATATATTTGTTTATTCCACAGCCCCTCCTCATAGTTGTTTCTAAGTTGTTCATAAGACTCAAACTCAAGACCTGCTCTTTGGGAGGCAGAACAACTACTAGTGAGCCACAGGCTGTACTCCAACTAAACAGTATCTAGCTAAATGCCTCAATAGTATTATTCTTTCCAAGCATTATGTATTGGCATCTATAGATACTGTATATAGAGATTTGGCATGCATTAATGGTAAGAAAGTGGTCAGAGATGCCTTTTTTTGCAATTTCTTTATATTTCTTTAACCCCTTCCTGACGCAGTGATTTTCTTTTTTTGTGTTTTTGTTTTAGCTCCCTGCCATAACCTTTTAATTTTTTCCATTTACACAGCTGTATAAGGGCTTGTTGTTTGTGGGGCAAGTTGCATTTTCTAATGCTGCCATTTAATATGGCATTTAATGTAGAGGGAAGTTAGAACAAACTTGGTTGACTTACCCTCTCCTATTTCCATCACGACAAAAGGGTGGGATTGTTTTCTTCTCCACTAACTGTTATTCTCATTCTTTTATAGGTCTCCTCATTGGACGTTGAACTGATGTTTTCCTGTCTCATGCAAGACAGAAGATTTGTCATCTTGAACGTGAACATCTTTATTCGGGTAGGTTTAACATTACACAGTCATTACACTGTTAGGTAGTGTAATAACCTTTGAATATACAGTATCTCACAAAAGTGAGTACATTTTTCTCACATTTTTGTTAATATTTTATTAAACTTTTACATATTTATATGACACTTTGATACAATGTAAAGTAATCAGTGTACAGCTTTAGTGTGTCCTCAAAATAACACACAGCCATTAATGTCTAAACCGCTGGCAACAAAAGCGAGTACATCCCCCAAGTGAAAATGGCCAAATTGTCCCCAAAGTGTCAATATTTTGTTTGGCCACCATTATTTTCCAGCACTGCCTTAACTCTCAAGGACATAGAGTTTACTAGAGATTCACAGGTTGCCATTAGAATCCTCTTCCATTCCTCCATGATGACATCACGTTGCTTGTGGATGTTGGAGACCATGCGCTCTGTCACCTTCCATTTGAGGATGCTCCACAGATGCTCAATAGAGTTTCCAGAGGGAGGTGGTCATGCTCTGCTTCAGTATGTCACAATACATGTTGGCATTCATGGTTCCCTCAATGAACTGTAGCTCCCCACAGCCGGCAGCACTCATGCAGCCCCAAACCATGACACTCCCACCATTATGCTTGACTGTAGTCAAGACACACTTGTCTTTGTACTCCTCATCTGGTTGCCACCACACACGCTTGACACCATCGGAACAAAATAAGTTTATCTTGTTCTAATCAGACCACAGGACATGGTTCCAGTAATCCATGTCCTTAGTCTGCTTGTCTTCAGCAAACTGTTTATGGGCTTTCTTGTGCATCATCTTTAGAAAAGGCTTCCTTCAGCCATGCAGACCAATTTGATGCAGTGTGCGGCGTATGGTCTGAGCACTGTTGAGGTGCAGCTCTGTGCAGATACCTGGTGCTTCCATATATCATGGGTAACTTATGCATTCCGTAGTTTATGTTCAGTGTCTCTATTTGGCTGTTATTTTTTGCACATGCTATTGTTGCTTTGTTATGATTACAATGTCTATTGTATAGCCCCCTGTATTTCTGGCACGTTCCCCTGTCAGTATGGTATATGTGAGGGTGGGGGATTTGCGGCTCCGATATACAGGGCGTCCCATCCTTCCATTGCCTTGTGCCTTATGTTATTGTATGTTTACTTTATGTCTTGTGAGTGTTTTCCTCATTTTTTATGGGGTTATTGGCTTAGTTCTTTTGGGGTAAGATCTGAGCACTGACAGGCTGACCCAGCACCCCTTTAACCTCTGCAGCAATGCTGGCAACACCCATGCAACATCTGGATATGACGCTGAGCACATGCACTTAACTTCTTTGGTAAACCATGGCGAGGCCTGTTCTGAGTGGAACCTGTTTTGTTAAACAGCTGTATGGTCTTGGCCACCAGGTTGCAGCTCAGTTCCAGGGTGTTGGCAAACTTTTTATAGCATAGACCATCTTTATGTAGAGCAACAAGTCTTTTTTTCAGATCTTCAGAGAGTTCTTTCCCATGAGGTGCCATGTTGAACTTCCAATGACCAGTATAAGAGAGCGTGAGAGCAATAACACCAAATTTAACACGCCTCCTCCTCGATCACATCTGAGACCTTGTAACACTAATGAGTTACATGACACCAAGGAGGAAAAATGGCTAAATGGGCACAATTTGGCCATTTTCACTTAAGGGTTTACTCACTTTTGTTACCAGCGGTTGTGTGTTGAGTTATTTTGAGGGCACACCAAATTTACACTGTTATACAAGCTGTACACTGACTACTTCACATTGTACCAAAGTGTCATCTCTTCAGTGTTGTCCCATGAAAAGATATAATAAAATATTTACTAAAATCTGAGGGGTGTACTCACTTTTGTGAGATATGTAATATGTCCCCTAAGTCGCCACATTGTAAATACAATGTTCTGGGAATTCACATGGTGGCATAATTATTATTATTCGTTCTTAATTACTTTGCACAATAATAAGACAATAACGGAATTGGTCTGGAACAAGTAAGGGTACTTTCACACTTGTGTTTTTCTTTTCCGGCGTTGAGTTCCGTCCTAGGGTCTCAAATCCGGAAAAGAACTGATCAGTTTTATCCCCATGCATTCTGAATGGAGAGTCCGTGCTTCAGGATGCATCAGGATTGCTCCGCTTCAGTCTTTTCGACGTTCCCGTCAAAATAAAAAACCGTACCATGCTTAATTTTCTTCTCCGTCTCAAAAGCCGTAGCATTTGCCATAACACCAGATCCATCCTTAATTCCCATTGAATTGTATTAAGGACGGATCCGGCTTAAAATGTTCCAGGGAACGACGCAACGACTGATCCGGATATCCTCTCTGCGCCTGCGTCGGATAGAGGAGATGCAAGTTTCGCTCCATCCTGTCTGGATCCTGCCTGCGAGGGAGTCGGGTGCAAGCCAGAGAAGGTGAGTATATGTGTTTTTTTTCTTATTTTTTGACAGAAAAAGTCATATAAACAGCTCCTATGTACTTATACATAGGAGCTATAAGTACATAGTAGCTGTCAGTACACAGTGCATGTTAGGAGTAGTAGTCCTGTCTACTGCTACTCCTAGCATCCACTATGTACTTATATTAACTGCATATATATATTAACACCTAAGTTAGAGGTAGGTGGAGAGTCCTTAAAAATGATTTCAGGGATTTAGGTCAAAAGCTGAGGGCAAGGACCTCAAAGGTAGTATTTTCCGAAATACTGCCTGTACCACGAGCCACACAAGAAAGGCAACGGGAGATTAGGGAGATTAACAAGTGGCTCAAGAACTGGTGTAGGAAGGAGGGGTTTGGGTTCCTGGAGAACTGGGCCGATTTTTCTATCGGCTACAGGCTCTATCGTAGGGACGGCCTGCACCTCAATGGGGAAGGGGCAGCTGTGCTGGGGAGAAAGATGGCTAGAAGGTTGGAGGAGTGTTTAAACTAGGGACTGGGGGGGAGGGTAATTACGTTATAGGACGGGAAGATAGCGCAGATAGAGACCGGAGGCAAGGTAATGGGACTGGGGGAGGAATGGAAGGAGGGACTAGAACAGTTCAGAAGGAAAGGTGTAGGGTAAAAAATATACATAAACCTCTCAAATGTATGTATACTAATGCCAGAAGTCTGACTAAAAAAAATTGGTGAACTGGAATTAGTGATGTGTGAGGAGAACTATGACATAGTGGGAATAACTGAGACATGGCTGGATGATAGCTATGACTGGGCGGTTAATGTACAAGGTTACAGTCTGTTTAGAAAGGATCGTCAAAACCGGAGAGGGGGAGGCGTCTGCCTTTATGTAAAGTCCTGTCTAAAGCCCACAGTCCGAGAAGATATAAGTGAGGGACATGAACATGTGGAGTCAGTGTGGGTAGAGATACATGGAGCTAAAAACAACAATAAATTACTAATAGGAGTTTACTATAAACCACCTAATATACCAGAGTCCACAGAAAATCTATTACTAAACGAGATAGACGAGGCGGCAAATCATAATGAGGTGGTTATTATGGGGGACTTCAACTACCCAGATATAGACTGGGAAACTGAAACTTGTATATCTCATAAAGGAAACAGGTTCTTGGCAATAACCAAAGACAATTACCTCTCCCAACTGATTCAGGACCCGACTAGAGGGACGGCCATACTGGACTTAGTATTAACCAATAGGCCGGACAGAACAACAGACGTGCAGGTTGGGGGACACCTGGGAAATAGTGACCACAAAGTAATAACCTTCCAATTATCATTCAAAAGAGCGTTTCTACAGGGAGGAACAAAAATACCAAACTTCAAAAAAGCTAAATTTAGCCAACTAAGAGAGGCCATAGGCCAAACTAACTGGGACAAAGTCCTCAAAAATAAAAATACAGCCACAAAATGGGATATCTTTAAAAACATCCTAAAATCTCATTGTGAGAGGTACATACCGTATGGTAATAAAAGGTTAAGGAACAAAAAGAAACCAATGTGGATGAATAGAACTGTTAAGAAAGCAATAAATGACAAAAAGAAAGCATATCATTCACTGAAACAGGAGGGGAGCACGGAAGCACTGAAATACTATAAGGAAAAAAATAGAACATGTAAAAAACAAATAAAAGCGGCCAAACTAGAGACCGAGAGATTAATTGCCAAAGAGAGTAAAACTAACCCTAAAATGTTCTTCAATTAAATAAATGTTAAAAAGTATAAATCTGAAGGTGTCGGCCCTTTAAAGAGTAATGAGGGGGAAGTCGCAGAGAGCGATGAGGAGAAAGCAAAGCTGTTAAATATTTTTTGTTCTCCAATGTATTCACTGAGGAAAATAAATTGTCAGATGACATGCAGAATGCAAAAATAAATTCCCCATTAAAAGTGTCCTGTCTGACCCAGGAAGAAGTACATCAGCGACTTAAAAAGATTAAAATAGACAAATCGCCAGGACCGGATGGCATACACCCCCGTATCCTAAAGGAATTAAGTAATGTCATAGCCAGACCCTTATTTCTAATATTTGCAGATTCTATATTGACAGGGAATGTCCCACAGGATTGGCGCATGGCATATGTGGTGCCAATATTCAAAAAGGGTCCAAAAATAGAGCCTGGAAACTATAGGCCGGTAAGTTTACCATCTGTTGTGGGTAAACTGTTTGAAGGTTTTCTGAGAGATGCTATATTAGAGCATCTCAACAGAAATAAGCAAATAACGCCATATCAGCATGGCTTCGTGAGGGATCGGTCATGTCAGACTAATTTAATCAGTTTCTATGAGGAGGTAAGTTCTAGACTTGACAGCGGCGAATCAATGGATGTCGTGTATCTGGACTTCTCCAAAGCATTTGACACTGTACCACATAAAAGGTTAGTATATAAAATGAGAATGCTCGGACTGGGAGAAAACATCTGTATGTGGGTAAGTAACTGGCTCAGTGATAGAAAACAGAGGGTGGTTATTAACGGTACACACTCAGATTGGGTCACTGTCACTAGTGGGGTACCTCAGGGGTCAGTATTGGGCCCTATTCTCTTCAATATATTTATTAATGATCTTGTAGAAGGCTTGCATAGTAAAGTATCAATTTTCGCAGATGACACTAAACTGTGTAAAGTAATTTCCACTGATGAGGGCAGTATACTACTACAGAGGGATCTGGATAGATTGGAGCCTTGGGCAGATAAGTGGCAGATGGGGTTTAACACTGATAAATGTAAAGTTATGCACATGGGAAGGAAAAATGCAAGTCACCCGTACATACTAAATGGTAAAACACTCGGTAACACTGACATGGAAAAGGATCTAGGAATTTTAATAAACAGCAAACTAAGCTGCAAAAACCAGTGTCAGGCAGCTGCTGCCAAGGCCAACAAGATAATCGGTTGCATCAGAAGGGGCATAGATTCCCGTGATAAGAACATAGTCCTACCACTTTACAAATCGCTAGTCAGACCACACATGGAGTACTGTGTACAGTTCTGGGCTCCTGTAAACAAGGCAGACATAGCAGAGCTGGAGAAGGTCCAGAGGAGGGCATCTAAAGTAATAACTGGAATGGGGCAACTACAGTACCCTGAAAGATTATCAAAATTAGGGTTATTCACTTTAGAAAAAAGACGACTGAGGGGAGATCTAATTAATATGTATAAATATATCAGGGGTCAGTACAGAGATCTATCCTACCAGCTATTTATCCCCAGGACTGTGACTGTGACGAGGGGACATCCTCTGCGTCTGGAGGAAAGAAGGTTTGTACACAAACATAGAAAAGGATTCTTTACGGTAAGAGCAGTGAGAATATGGAACTCTCTGCCTGAGGAGGTGGTGATGGTGAGTACAATAAAGGAATTCAAGAGGGCCCTGGACGTATTTCTGGAGCTTAATACTACTAGAGAGGGGTCGTTGATCCAGGGAGTTATTCTGATTGCCTGATTGGAGTCGGGAAGGAGTCGGGGAAATTGGCTTCTACCTCACAGGGTTTTTTTTTTTGCCTTCCTCTGGATCAACTTGCGGGATAACAGGCCGAACTGGATGGACAAATGTCTTTTTTCGGCCTTATGTACTATGTTACTATGTTACTATGTAAACCCTAGGTACTGTAGCATAGGGGTTGCAGGTAATATAACTACACAGTGCATGTTAGGAGGAGTAGTAGTCCTGTCTACTGCTACTCCTAGCATCCACTATGTACTTATATTAACTGCAAAACCCTATGTACTGTACCATAGGGGTTGCAGGTAATATAACTACACAGTGCATGTTAGGAGTAGTAGTCCTGTCTACTGCTACTCCTAGCATCCACTATGTACTTATATTAACTGCAAAGCCCTATGTACTGTACCATAGGGGTTGCAGATAATATAACTACACAGTGCATATTAGGAATAGTAGTCCTGTCTACTGCTACTCCTAGCATCCACTATGTACTTATATTAACGGCAAACCCTTATGTACTGTACCATAGGGGTTGCAGGTAATATAACTACACAGTGCATGTTAGGAGTAGTAGTCCTGTATACTGCTACTCCTAGCATCCACTATGTACTTATATTAACTGCAAAGCCCTATGTACTGTACCATAGGGGTTGCAGGTAATATAACTACACAGTGCATATTAGGAATAGTAGTCCTGTCTACTGCTACTCCTAGCATCCACTATGTACTTATATTAACGGCAAACCCTTATGTACTGTACCATAGGGGTTGCAGGTAATATAACTACACAGTGCATGTTAGGAGTAGTATGTTTTCGTTCAACAATATGACCACCTGTCAATTTTTTAATATATTTTTTTATTTAGACCAACAACAAAAAATTCAGCCAGACAACAAGCTAGCCACCCATTACGAAACCCAGCCAGGCAGCAAATTATTTAAATTAAAATGACCAGTAAGTAGTTGTAATTTTTTACTTCAAGGAGTGCTGCGGACTTTCTCTGTTGTTTATCTGTCCTGTATCGAGGGACTACCGCGGGCACCGTACAACTATTTACTGCATGCGAAGGAGTGCTGCCTAAACTTTTTTATGGATATATATATATTTATATATTTAAAAAAATGTTTAGCCATCTCGTCCTGTTGCCAGTCAGAGAGGTCATCAAATATCTTCCAGAAGACGCCGTGGAGCACGTGGCGGTCATGGTCGTGTAAGTATTGTAAAGTTATGGTTTTTATTAAAAAAATATTTATCGAATATTAAAGTAAAAAATTTTTCTATATATTTTTTTTCTTTTAGGGTTCCCAAATCTCCACCAGAAGGCACGAGGAGGACGTTGAACGATTTTATATTGACAATGACCTTCTCATCCATATGGTGGAGGAGCGTACACCGTTGTGGGACCACACCGACCGCCGCCATGCAGACCATAATCTAACACGGCTCCTCTGGAACGAGATATGTGCGGCCATTCTGCCCAACTGGGATGACCTCAGAGAAAGGCAACAGGGGCAATGCCGTAAGTATAAAGCATTTAATTTGTAGAGAGCAGCCATGTAAAAAAATAAATAATCAAAAGTGGTTTACAGTCTATTTTTTTATAACCGCCACTTAAATTTTGTTTTAAATTATTTTTTTCTTTTTGTGGCTGTTTCAATTAAATTGTAAACCAACTTTGATTAAACCACAGATTTTTATAATATACATCCTTTTTTTATTTATTTCTTTCTAGGGGATACGATCATAGTTCGGTGGCGCTCAATCAGGGACCGCTACAAGAAGGCCTTTAATGAGGAACCTCGAGGCGTGAATACCGCTATTCTGCCGCCTTGGGATTCCTACGAAGAACCCTTGAGATGCGAAGGTAAGATATATGGTTTCTATAAAAAATTACTTTTCCAACTAGGTGTATGGCCCATGCAGACTGTCATTTGGCACTTTGTCTTGGACATCCACATTGTATTTAGTGGAGCAGAGAGGAGCGTCCAATTTTTCATTCGAAGTTGCTTTCCCCCCATAAAAGGCTATACTGTACATTGACACTTCCTTGAAAATTCATTTAATTCATGGCCTCTATCTATGTACAGTATGTTTCTCTATTTTTTGGAATGTAACCTCCTATGTAGCTTCTGAAGTCTCTTTGCTCACCTCTATTCCACAGTTTCTCCCATCCCAAAAAAATGCTATTTTTTTTTTCTTTGCTTCACAGAACAGCAAGCAGCACTCTGGAGCCCAAAGTTCCACAGGAGGGGGTCCCTGAAGAGCAAGCCACCGCGGGTCCCTCTCGTCCTGCTCCTACTGCTGGTCAGGAACACCAGGTTTCCCAACCTGTTCCACTACCTGTGCCCTCTGGCGACGCAACAATGTCAACAATGGCTCCACTTTTTGAGGCCCTCATGCATCGCCAGAGGTCAGGAGGAGCCGCCAGGCTGACTACGAAGACCTCATAAGGCTCATGTATGAGTCCTTGGTGGGGATTACAAATAGGGTTGCATCTGTGGAGGATCATTTGCGTCGTCTTCAGGAGGGGGCGGTTATGATGACACAAATTAGTCCGATGCATCACTATATTGTATCGTTGTTACCTGCGCTGGAACGATTATCACCCGACCAGCAGTATGAGGCCAGAAGACAGATGGACAGAGTTTTGTGGCAACTGGCACACCGCCAGTACCTGTTCCAAATTGAGTGGTTCTTTTTTAAGGAGGTAGTTGTGTAACACCACAGCAGACTTTACAACCTCGTTGACCGATTCAACCTTCATCTGAATTGGTTTAGTGAAAATCCTCCATTTTGCGACCAATATTCCAAATGTACATTCAACCATTCTTATCACTGTGTTATCACTGTGGTGTGACTTTACCCTTATGCTTAACCCCTTAAGGACACAGCCCTATTTCACCTTAAGGACCAGGCCATTTTTTGCAAATCTGACCACTGTCACTTTAAGTGCTGATAACTTTAAAACGTTTTGACTTACCCAGGCCGTTCTGAGATTGTTTTTTCGTCGCATATTGTACTTCATGACACTGCTAAAATTGGGTCAAAAAAGTTAATTTTTTTGCATAAAAAAATACCATATTTACCAAAAATTTTGAAAAATTTGCGAATTTCAAAGTTTCAGTTTCTCTACTTCTGTAATACATAGTAATACCCCCAAAAATTGTGATGACTTTACATTCCCCATATGTCTACTTCATGTTTGTAGCATTTTGGGAATGATATTTTATTTTTTGGGGATGTTACAAGGCTTAGAAGTTTAGAAGCAAATTTTGAAATTTTCAGAAATCTTCAAAATCCCACTTTTTATGGACCAGTTCAGGTTTGAAGTCACTTTGTGAGGCTTACATAATAGAAACCACCCAAAAATGACCCCATTCTAGAAACTACACCCCTCAAGGTATTCAAAACTGTTTTTACAAACTTTGTTAACCCTTTAGGTCTTCCACAACACTTCATGGCAAATGGACATACATTTTTAGAATTTAGATTTTTTGGAAAATTTTCAAATATAATCAATTTTTTCCTGGAAAAAAACAAGGGTTAACTGCCAAACAGGGTTGCCCTGATTCTGTAGTTTGCAGAAACACCCCATATGTGGTCGTAAACTACTGTTTGGCCAAACGGGAGCACGTAGAAAGAGGGGAACGCCATATGGGTTTTGGAAGGCAGATTTTGCAGGACTGGTTTTGTTTATACCATGTCCCATTTGAAGCCCCCTGTTGCACCCCTAGAATAGAAATTTCAAAAAAGTGACTCCATCTAAGAAAGTACACCCCTCAAGGTATTCAAAACTGGGTTTACAAACTTTGTTAACCCTTTAGGTGTTCCACAAGAGTTATTGGCAGATGGAGAAACAATTTAGAAATTTCTATTTTTTGGAAAATTTTCCAATATAATCAATTTTTTCCAGGAGTAAAACAAGGGTTAACTGCCGAACAAAACTCAAAATGGGTTGCCCTGATTCTGTAGTTTGCAAAAACACCCCATATGTGGTCGTAAACTACTGTTTGGCCGAACGGGAGGACATAGAAGGAGGGGAACACCATATGGGTTTTGGAAGGCAGATTTGGCAGGACTGGTTTTGTTTATACCATGTCCCATTTGAAGCCCCCTGTTGTACCCCTAGAATAAAAATTTCAAAAAAGTGACTCCATCTAAGAAAGTACACCCCTCAAGGTATTCAAAACTGGGTTTACAAACTTTGTTAACCCTTTAGGTGTTCCACAAGAGTTAATGGCAGATGGAGAAACAATTTAGAAATTTCTATTTTTTGGAAAATTTTCCATTTTAACCCATTTTTTCCAGCAATAAAGTAAGGGTTAACAGCCAAACAAAACTCAATATGGGTTGCCCTGATTCTTTAGTTTGCAAAAACACCCCATATGTGGTCGTAAACTACTGTTTGGCCAAACGGGAGCACGTAGAAAGAGGGGAACGCCATATGGGTTTTGGAAGGCAGATTTTGCAGGACTGGTTTTGTTTATACCATGTCCCATTTGAAGCCCCCTGTTGCACCCCTAGAATAGAAATTTCAAAAAAGTGACTCCATCTAAGAAAGTACACCCCTCAAGGTATTCAAAACTGGGTTTACAAACTTTGTTAACCCTTTAGGTGTTCCACAAGAGTTATTGGCAGATGGAGAAACAATTTAGAAATTTCTATTTTCTGGAAAATTTTCCAATATAATCAATTTTTTCCAGGAGTAAAACAAGGGTTAACTGCCAAACAAAACTCAAAATGGGTTGCCCTGATTCTGTAGTTTGCAAAAACACCCCATATGTGGTCGTAAACTACTGTTTGGCCGAACGGGAGGACATAGAAGGAGGGGAACACCATATGGGTTTTGGAAGGCAGATTTTGCAGGACTGGTTTTGTTTATACCATGTCCCATTTGAAGCCCCCTGTTGCACCCCTAGAATAGAAATTTCAAAAAAGTGACTCCATCTAAGAAAGTACACCCCTCAAGGTATTCAAAACCGGGTTTACAAACTTTGTTAACCCTTTAGGTGTTCCACAAGAGTTAATGGCAGATGGAGAACCAATTTAGAAATTTCTATTTTTTGGAAAATTTTCCATTTTAACCCTTACTTTATTACTGAAAAAAATGGGTTAACAGCCAAACAAAACTCAAAATGGGTTGCCCTGATTCTGTAGTTTGCAGAAACACCTCAAATGTGGTCGTAAACTACTATTTGGCTAAACGGCAGGACATAGAAGAAGGGGAACGCCATACGGTTTTTGGAAGGCAGATTTTGCTGGACTGGTTTATTTACACCATGTACCCTTTCAAGCCCCCTGATGCACCCCTAGAGTAGAAACTCCATAAAAGTGACCCCATCTAGGAAACTATGGGATAAGGTGGTTGTTGTTTTGGTACTATTTTAGGGGTAAATATGATTTTTGGTTGCTCTATATTACACTTTTTTGAGGCAAGGTAACAAAAAAATAAAATTCTAAAATTTTTCTACATTTGCCATTTAGTTTTGTGGAACACCTAAAGGGTTAACAAAGTTTATAAAGTAACTTTTGAATACCTTGAGGGGTGTAGTTTCTTAGATGGGGTCACTTTTTTGGAGTTTCTAGTCTAGGCTACATCAGGGGGGGCTTCTAATGGGACATGGTGTCAAAAAAAAAAACTGTCCATCAAAATCTGCCTTCCAGAAACCATATGGAGTTCCCTTCGTTCTATGCCCTGCCGTGCGGCTATATAGCCATTTACGACCACATATGGGGTGTTTCTGCAAACTACAGAATCAGGGCCATAAATATTGAGTTTTTTTTGGCTGTTAACCCTTGCTTTATTACTGGAAAAAAAGGATTCAAATGGAAATTTTGCCCAAAAATGGGTGTTTTGGCACCGTTTTTATTTTATATTTTTAACACCGTTCATCCGAGGGGTTTGGTCAAATGTTATTTTTATAGCGACAACTTTTACGCACGCGACGATGCCCAATATGTATGGCTCTCAGACTTTGGAGACACTAAGCAGGCATCCTAAAACTGCGGCCCTCCAGATGTTGTAAAACTACAATTCCCACCAAGCCCTGCTGATGGCTGTAGGTTGTCTGGGCATGCTGGGAGTTATAGTTTTACAACATCTGGAGGGCCGCAGTTTGAGGATGCCTGCACTAAAACTAATATTTTTTGGGGAAAAAAAATTGTTTCTGTGTCTCCAAAGTCTGAGAGACATAGTGTTTTATGTTCTCTAGGGGACTGTTGGAGATTATAAAAATTTAGTACTCCATGGAAGTGTGATACTCCCTGAAGCAATCGATAACGCAGAGGCCCGGATGATCGGGGCAAGTGTCACACTGAGTAGTGGTGTCCTTCCGTATCCCCCTCTTGTGACACACTCTGCATCTTTTTGGGGTTCGTCCCTTCTTTCCAGTATGGGGGACCACACCTGGAAAGTGTTGGCCAGGGACGATCCGGGCGCCTCCAGTTCCCGAGGTACTCCGGCCTGCTCTTTCCCGGTCCGAAAAGATCAGGTCTTTGAGGACTGCCTCATAGAATTGGAGGAATGTCCCTGTGCTGCCAGCGCTTCGGGATAGTACAAAAGAGTTGTACATGGCAACCTGCACCATGTAGACCGCAACTTTTTTGTACCATGCCCGGGTTTTGCGCATGGCATTATATGGCTTGAGGACTTGATCAGAGAGATCAACTCCTCCCATATACCGATTGTAGGCGACGATACAATCGGGATTGAGGACCGTTGCCGTGGTACCTCGCACAGAGACTGGGGTGGTGCTGTTACCGTGGATTGTGGACAGCATAAGGACATCCCTCTTGTCCTTATACCTGACCAGCAACAGGCTTCCACTGGTAAGGGCACGGGTCTCACCCCTGGGGATAGGTACCTGGAGGGGGTGGGCAGAAGGCCGCGTTGATTTTTCCGCACGGTCCCACAAGCGAACGTGGATCTGGCGGCAAGGGACCTGAACAAGGGAATGCTGGTATAAAAGTTGTCCACGTACAAGTGGTAACCCTTATCCAGCAGTGGGTACATAAGGTCCCACACGAGTTTCCCGGTAACACCCAGAGTGGGGGGACATTCTGGTGGTTGAATCCGGGAATCTCGCCCCTCGTACACACGAAATTTGTAAGTGTACCCTGAGGTACTCTCACAAATTTTGTATAGCTTCACGCCATACCTCGCCCGCTTTGTGGGAATGTATTGGCGGAAACTGAGTCTCCCCTTGAACGCAACGAGAGACTCATCAACCGCGACCTCCCTTCCAGGTACGTAGGCCTGCTGAAATGTGGCCCCAAAGTGATCGATGACCGGCCGTATCTTGTACAGCCGGTCATAGGCAGGATCACTTCGGGGGGGACATGCTGCATTATCGGAATAATGCAGACATTTCCGGATGGCCTCAAACCGGGAGCGTGTCATGGCCGTACTGTACAGTGGGGTCTGGTATAGGACGTCCCCACTCCAGTACAGCCTGACACTGGGTTTTTGCACTAGACCCATATGCAGCACGAGGCCCCAAAATGTCCTCATCTCGGCTGCACTGACCGGCGTCCAGCCACCGGGTCTAGCCAAAAATGAGCCCGGGTTTTGAGCGACGAACTGTTGGGCGTACAGATTCGTCTGCTCCACCATCAGATTCACCAGTGGGTTACTGAAAAAAAAACTAAAAAAGTCTATTTCAGTAAACCCCACTGTGGGAATCTGGATTCCAGGATTGCCAGCGAAATCCGGAATCTCAGGCTCAAAGTCCACTGGGGGACACCAGCTAAGTTCATCGGCAGGGGGCTCCGGTGAACTTATTTGGTGGGCCGGGAAACCAGTACGAACCCCAGGGCGGCTCGTACTAGGGTGGGCCACAGGATCCCTAGCACGTGTGGCCCCTGGCTCCGCCTGGCGGCGTCTCCGCTGCCTTGGTGGCTCATCGTCATCCGATGATGATGAGGAGGATGCGGATGACAAAAGGAACGTGGGGTCATCCTCATCCTCACTGGGGCTCTCAGAGTCGGAGGCAATCTGGGCATATGCCTCCTCGGCCGAGAACACCCGGCGGGCCATGGGTGTGTGTGTGTGTGTGCGTGTGTATGTGCGTGCGTGTAAACCTTTATTCTATGTGCGTGTGTGTGGGGGCACGGGTGTTCACGTACTAAAAAGTCCAGGCAAAAAAAATGGGCAAGTGTTAGAAAAAAAAAAAAAAAAAAGTTCAAACTTGCTGATCAGCGGTTCAACGCTGATCAGCGGTCGGTGGGGTGGTGGGGCGGGCGATGCGCTAACAGTGGACGGACGCTAAAAAGTGCCGGCCAGTCAGCGCACGCAGAAAAAAAAAAAAGTGGTGGTGGGGGAGGGTCTGGTGGGGGGGGGGGGCTGGTGGTGAGGGGGGGGCTGGTGGTGAGGGGGGGGCTGGTGGTGGGGGGGATGCGGGGGGGGCAAGTGGCAGGGGGGTCTGGGGTCTGGTAGCTGAAAAAAAAAAGTTTGGAATAAATGTGCTTTTTTTTTTTTTTTTTTTTCTAACTTTTCCCTTCTATCCCTGCCTAAAGGTGCCTCTCCCTCACTGACCCTAACCTACCTGGGTGGCGATGGGTGCAGGAGGGTGATGGATGCCGATTAGGGGGACACAGGAGCTGGTGCTGGACGATGCTGCACGGTCAGGGTGCTGGACAGGAAGAGGAGGGGAGAGAGGAGCGCAGGAAGTTTGAATCTCGCGCCTCTCTCCCCTGCACCAATCAGCACCCTGGACAGCGGCGTTCAGCACCAGGGCCAGCTCCGCCTCTGCAAATCCTCGGACTGCGATTGGTGGTGTAAAATTACGCCACCGATCGCAGTCTTTTTCCGGTTCATCGGGTCACAGGACACCCGAATGGACCGGAAACGCAGAAAACCGCAGGTCTGAATTGACCTGCGGTTTTCTGCGATCGTCGATGCGGGGGGTCAAATGACCCCCCCCTGCATTGTTACAGGATGCCGGCTGAATGATTTCAGCCGGCATCCCGTTCCGATTAACCCCCGCGGCGCCGGCATCGCTATTTAAAGCCATGACGTACCGGTACGTCATGTGTCCTTAAGGACTCGGGAAACATGCCGTACCGATACGTCATGTGTCCTTAAGGGGTTAAGACCCTCCACTCTTTTGTAGATCATCTTTCTATTTTATTAAAGGGGTAATAGAGGAAATGATAATGATGACCTATCCTCAGGATAAGCCATCATTATCACATTGGCGGGGGTCAAAGTCCCTTCATCCACGCCAGCTGTTCCTGGGAGCTGCTGCGCTCACTGCAGCTCACCAAGCACATCGCTGTACATACCCCCGCCAATCTGATATTGATGAGTCATCTTGAGGATAGGTCATCAATATTGTTTCCAGGATAACCCCTTTAATGTCTTTTTGTAGTAAGGTCTCCAGAACTAAACACAGTGAAATAGATGTGGTCTCACTAGAGTGCCATACACTGGGATCACAATCTCCCTCTTTACTGGTTAAAACTTTAAAAATGTATGCACCCAAGCATCCTACAGCATCAGCTTCCCTACTGCCTGGTCATACCGTTGACAAATTTTGAAGCTGACCCAACAGCTGAAGGCTGCGGCTATGCAAGGTGATCACCAGCTCTGTGCCTAGATATCAGTGTAATGTGGTGATTATCTTGCTAGAGGGAGCAGTAGATCCTTTCGTCAACAAAAAGAATTAGAATTCGTCTATGCTTGGTAAGAATCCTGCTGATATTTGCCTTCTGTTCACACAACAAAACATGAATAACCAGGCATCATCTGCATTTTCTCACAATTTTGCCTTGTAGCAATCTCAACCTACAATTTCATACTGTAAGGATGTAACCCATCAAGCACCACTAGTTGACTAAAAACTGAATTTAACTTTGCAAAAATATGAAGTGATATCTAAAAGAAATCAAGAAAATACTGTGCAACATGATTCTATCAGATGAGCATTTACCGTTCTGCAGGTCCTGATGCTTTCTTTTTCCTCAGGTATTAAAGGTGTTGTCCAGGATATAAACATATTTTTCTAATCTGCTGTCACTCTAGCTCCGCCAGTCCAATGGTCCCACTCCCCACCAATATGTGTTTACTTCTGTGCAGGTGATCCCATGCCACCTTCTAACGTGATCGTTGTAACCACTGTCGCTGGTCTGAGCTGTCTCAAGCCGTATCTACAGACAAGACACAAGTGATTGGCTGCAGTAGACATGAGGGCAAATGGCTTGTGACCATCTGCATAGAACCATAGATTGCGGGGGCGCCAAAGTCTCTCTGCCATGACTCAATAGCCCATATTTACTAAGGCCCTGTAATAGACAACATAAACTTACTACAGGCAGTCCCAAGATGCACCAAATTTATCATTATGGCACACATTTTGGATAGAAGTTAGACAACCATGCACTTTTTTATACCAAAGCCAAGTGGTATAAACTGTGCCAAAAAACTGGGTAAACCTTTGATAAACCTGTTGTAAAGGTAGACATTGTACTGGCAAAAAGGCTGCAGCCAGGGAAAAAGTCTTTTTGGCACATTCATTCAACGAGTCCGTCTAAAACGACACTGTTTGTCACAAGTGTGCCACATTTGGGTGCAAAATACAACAGAATTTGGGGGCAGTAAAAATAGTTAACGTGCCATAATCCCTTTCTTATATTTTGTCCTGTGTACTGCAGCAACTAGGGAAGCTAACCAGCTGGATACATTCCTTGATGTTACTACTCAGGCATGTGTATCAGGACTGATCCCCAGAACGGCAAAAAAAATCTTTTGTTTGAAATCTATTGAATGATATACAAAGGAAGAACTGTACAAATAGAGCCATTCCTCAGGCGTTTGTTCTTTTTATGTCCATGGATTATTATGGTTTTATTAAACAAGTGGTGACATGAATATTCACAAAATATCCTTTATCCTGAGGAAACGCACATGCAGGCATTTCTGGACTACAGACAGCTTTATAGTGTTTATCAGCACTGTGCTCTTGGAATCCTGATGTAAGACTTTTTATCTGTCGCTTAGGTTGGGCTTGTATGCTAAAATAGAATTCCCGCAATCTCCCCCCACTACTCTCGGCTGTCTGAGACCACTCTAGCTTCCCTGTGTCTACAGTCTTGCTACTATCTTTTCTGTAGTGGCCCTTATAGGCTGACTTTGATATCCAATGCCATCAAATCAAGAGCCCTTCTCGAGTTGTTTCAATGCAGGGTGGGAAGGTGGTTGCAACCTCAACAGATGCCATTAAAAATCTTAATTTATGGAATTACAGATGCACGTGTTAGAGCAAAGTTTTCATGTGTATGCCCTCACCTCCAACACCAACCATAGCTATAAATTCAAGACAATCCTGCATTCTCTGGCCCAATGCCCAGAGCAAATGATGGAAATAATCCTAATGAATTCTTCTAATAATTAATGCTTTCTGTCCCCAGACTAGGGTCAGCCAGGGTTGCCACTAGTGTTGCTGACAGAATGTGACCACATGGTCCATCTAGTCTGTTCTTATTTCATTTAGGCTTTATATTTATTTTAGGATACATATAGATTTATTCCAGGTATGTTTAAACTCAATTAATGTTAAATTTTTCAACCACATCTGTTGAAAGTTTTGTTCAAAGCATCTACTACCCCTTCAGTAAAATAATATTTTCTGACATTCTTTCCTTCAAAATGAATTTTTATTGGGTTTTTCCAAGTTTTATTGTAACCCAATCTTGTTCTCATGCTTAGTTTAAATCAACTAACATACTTCAACTATATGATATTCTACCATCTACATAGACTGTAGCAGTGTCCATTATGTTGTTCTAATCACACAGCGGTGACCCTTAGCAGCCACAGTGACCCCAAGGGCCTTATTATACTGGGTGATTTTCAGGCCAATTACTGGAAAAAAGTGTTTATATTATGAACGCTTGTTTCTGATAATACTGCCTTCAGATCCTTTCACTTTTTCACATAATATTATGTTGCGGTCTGTTAAATTTTTTGAGAAATGTTTGCAAATGTATTAAAAAGAAAAAATACAATTTTGCATGGACATAAGTATTCAGACCCTTTGCTATGACACATGAAATGTAGCTCTGGGGCCTACCATTTCTCGTGATCATTTTTGAGATGTTTCTACACCTTGATTGCAGTCCACCTGTGATAAATTCCATTTATTGGACATGAATTGGAAAGACACAGGAAGGTCTTAGCTGATAATTCATATCAGAGCAAACATTGTGGAGGAAAGAACTGCCTGTAGGGCCCAGAGACAAGATTGTCTGAAGGGTACAAAAAAAGTATCTGCTGCACAGAGCACAGTGGCCTCTATAATTCTTAAATGGAAGAAGTTTGGAACAACCAGGACTCTTTCTAGAGCTGGCTGCCCCACCAAACTAAGTAATAGGGGAAAAAGGGCCTTAGTAAGAGAGGTGACCAAGAACCCTAGAACCTTGCCTTACTGGAACATTAAAATAAAATAATAAATATTGTTTTATTTTATTAAAACCAGGAATCACA
Organism: Bufo gargarizans; assembly: GCF_014858855.1. Lineage (NCBI taxonomy): Eukaryota > Metazoa > Chordata > Amphibia > Anura > Bufonidae > Bufo > Bufo gargarizans. The sequence goes on from NC_058084.1 coordinate 324,438,616, forward strand.
AACTAACACTCTTTGTTAGAGTAAATTAGGCTAGGGTGCAACCCCAGATATGGGGGAGGGGTACTATAGGTTTAATCTTTTTACTTCCTATCTCAAATGGATTGATTGAGTTTAGGAAGGGTACCTCTGTACACCCTGTAACGCTTAGTAACACTCTCTGAGCACATACAAGCAACAGTGTTACTGTAACACATGAACCATTGCCTGCTGGTATGCAGAGCAATTTTGTTACAAATTACTGCCTAGAGGAGCTAGCTGCAGGGACTGTTTGGGGTTTGTATCAGGCCAACATGTTAATTGGTCAACTTAGATACAAATGGCATAGTAGTTACAACGCCTCTCCTTATCACCCCCCCCCCACCCCCCTATTGTCAGCAAGTCCTAAGTATTTCTCTCCTGCTCAACATGTTTCCATGCGGTGGTGGGCCCACGAAATCAGGAGCAGGTGTAAAATTAAGAAGTGAGAATGTAATATTAGACTACTGCACAGAGTGGCGTGCAGCTTGTCAGCATACTGGTGCTGTGACGGCTGTACCGGCCGCTCACTCGCCGGCTTCATATAGTTATGACTCTGCCCCTCAGCAGACGATGTCTCGGGAACAGCCAATAGGAGGGGGGTGTCTACAGTTCCCAGCTCGCTGCTCGAAGTCCACCACTTGTCTAGTATAGCGATGCTGGGGAGTGCCTTTATCAGGGAGAATCAATTGGCGGCCTGATCTGTCATTGAAATCAGACCTACTGCAAGAGGTCCTACTATATATATATTGCTTTATTGAGCGTTACGCTTCACATCCCGTACAGAGATCAAAGGATAATGGGATAATTAATTGATGGGGACATCCACAGACAAAAGAACATACCATCACCCTCCAGTGATCGTATTATGATGGTACTAAAGGATACAGTAAATGAATGCAGATGAAGAAGGGATAAAAAGGGATAAAAAAAGGGGGGATAGTATATCCTCTATACAGTGGATGCTAGATGTGTTTACATAATGCCTATGTTACTTGAGAATCAAAGCCCTAATGTGTATTAAACACAATGTCCGGACTGTCAATCCCCCTGAATCAATAGGGGACAGGTGTCACATTTGATGTCATATATATGTGACCCAGGGCAATCCAAAATAGTCCACAAGATGGTAGTGTATATGCTCAAAGATGGGACAAATTAATTAAAACACGCGTAAGAAATAGTATCATTTAGACCCAGTGGTCTCACAGTTTGGATTCTGAAGATCCACTGGGCTTCTTTACATAACAAGATGACGTCCACATTAACCCCCCCCCCCCCCCGTCGCATAACATGTTCGATCCCTCGAAACTTAACCCCTTTACTTTTCCCAGCATGGCATTCACTCACATGTCTTGCTATTGGTGTTTCTGCCTCATTTTGAATGTCTGATAGATGTTCCCCAATCCTTTTTCTGAGTTCACGTTTTGTTTTGCCAATGTATTGTTTACCGCATTTGCATGTTAGGCCTCTTTCACACTTGCGTTGTCCGGATCCGGCGTGTACTCCACTTGCCGGAATTACACGCCGGATCCGGAAAAACGCAAGTGTACTGAAAGCATTTGAAGACGGATCCATCTTCAAAATGCTTTCAGTGTTACTATGGCACCCAGGACGCTATTAAAGTCCTGGTTGCCATAGTAGTAGTGGGGAGCGGGGGAGCAGCATACTTACCATCCGTGCGGCTCCCGGGGCGCTCCAGAATGACGTCAGAGCGCCCCATGCACATGGATCATGTGATCCATGCGATCACGTCATCCATGCGCCTGGGGCGCCCTGACGTCACTCTGGAGCGCCCCGGGAGCCGCACGGATGGTAAGTATGCTGCTCCCCGCTCCCCACTACAGTTTACCATGGCTGCCAGGACTTTAGCGTCCCGGCAGCCATGGTAACCATTGAGAAAAAGCTAAACGTTGCATCCGGCAATGCGCCGAAACGACGTTTAGCTTAAGGCCGGATCCAGATCAATGCCTTTCAATGGGCATTCATTCCGGATCCGGCCTTGCGGCAAGTGTTCCGGATTTTTGGCCGGAGCAAAAAGCGCAGCATGCTGCGCTATTTGCTGCGGCCAAAAAACGTTCCGTTCCGGAACGGAAGACATCCTGATGCATCCTGAAGGACGGACTGTCCATTCAGAATGCATTAGGATAATCCTGATCAGTATTCTTCCGGCATAGAGCCCCGACGACGGAACTCTATGCCGGAAGACTATAACGCAGGTGTGAAAGAGCCCTTAGGAGATAGATCACCCGTACCGTCTTACAATTTACAAAAGATCTCAGTCCATACGTCATCCCTGTGGTTGTACTGCTGAAATATTTGCCCTTCTTGATGTATTTGCAGAAGGAGCATGTTCCACATGGGAATGTACCTTTGGCATCATTTCTTACCCATGATTTAGATGGTTTTGGGGCCTGGTACAAGCTGTGAACTAGATTATCTCTTAAAGAGGACCTTTCACTAGAATAAAACATCTAAACTAATTATACAGGCATGTGGAGCGGCGCCCAGGGATCTCCCTGTACTTACTGTTATACCTGGGCGCCGCTCCGTTCTCCCGGTATAGCCTCCGGTATCTTCATAGTTAGGCTCCACCCAGGGGAACCTGCTGGCGTCTCATTCTCCCATGCTGTAGCGCTGGCCAATCGCAGCGCTCAGCTCATAGCCTGAGAGGAAAAAAAACCTCTCAGGCTATGAGCTGAGCGGTGCGATTGGCCAGCGCTACAGCATGGGAGAATGAGACGCCGGCAGGTTCCCCTGGGTGGAGCCTAACTATGAGGCTATACCGTGAGAACGGAGCGGCGCCCAGGTATAACAGTAAGTGCAGGGAGATCCCTGGGCGCCGCTCTTCATGTCTGTATAGTTAGTTTGGATGTTTTATTCTAGTGAAAGGTCCTCTTTAAGTTGTGATTCCGCCGGTAGGTAATCGAGGGATGTTCCGTTAGTAGATGGGGTCGGATTTTAAAATCCCCCAATAAGATTAAATAATTCCTCTAATCTCCCAATGGGATCTGTCATAGGTGCCAATAATCCTGCATGTTTTATCTTCCTCGCTTCTCACTTTGGGACACAGGAGTTGTTCCCGGTTACTGCTCAGTGCATGTTGATACGCACTCTTTACAGTTTTCTGTGGATAGCCACTGTTCTTAAAGTGGGCCTGAAGACCCCGGGCTGCCACCCTGAAATCTGCCAATTCAGAGCAGTTTCTCCGGGCTCTCAAATATTGCCCTTTTGGAATGCCTCTCTTAAGAGCTGTTGGGTGGCCACTATCCCATTTAAGGAGGTTGTTAGTTGCAGTCGACTTCCTGAATAGATTAGTTACTATCCTTCCTGATGGAGAGGTCCAAGAATGATATTTATTTGGCCTCTATTGTGAATGTAAAAAATAAACCAAGTTGGTTCTTATTAGGCTCAGATACAAACTGATGAAATTCAACTTCTTGCCCTTGCTTCTCTCCATAAAATAAACATGTCATCAATAAATCTTAACCAGAGTTCTATCGATGACGTGAACCGTTCCATGATGTCTGAAAACACAAACTCACTCTCCCACCAGCCCAGGAAAAGGTTGGCATTAGTCAGGGCACATGGGCTCCCCATTGCCACAACCCTGAGGTGGTGGAAGATCTGGCCTGCAAATATGAATACATTCCGCGTCACAAAGAACCTGATCAATTCCAAAAAGATGAAATTGTGTTCACCTCTTTGCTGAAGAAAAAACTGTTTTGCTTGGCACCCTTTATCGTGTGAGATAGAGCTATATAAAGCTTCTACTTCAAGGCTAGCCAGCCAAGTGCCCTCCTCACACTGGATCCCCTCTAGTCGTTTTAAGACATCCATTGTGTCCCTTACTTAGGATGGGAGCCCTTCCACAAATGGCCTTAAAATTGTGTCGACATATGTACTGATGTTTGATGTTAGCCTCCCAATCCCGGACCCAATAGGTCTCCCTTTTAGCGATGCAGCTTTGACAAACTGTAAAATGTTGCCAATACTGGATATTCAGGGCTTAAAAATGTTAATTCATTTTTACTTATGAGGTTCTCCACTTGAGCTTTAAGCAAAATGTCATTCAGTCCTTTTCTATACATTGGCGTGGGATCATGCGGTAGCTTATTATATGTCTGATGGACAGTCAGAATCTTCCTACAGAACCCAATGGTCACTCAGGCTGAGCTCCAAAGATCCTCTGTGCAGATAGGAGAAACTTCCAGAAGGTCAACCATCACTGCAGGGTTTCACCTATCTCCGCTCTATGGCAGAGTGGCCAGAAATAAGCTTCTCCTCAGTAAAAGACACATGAAAGTTTGCATATCAAACACCTAAAGGACTCTCAGACTGTGAGAAACAAGATTTTCTGGTCCGATTGAACCAAGATTTAACTTTTTGACCTCATTTCTAAGCATCATGTTTGGAGGAACCCAGGCACTGCCCATTGCCATCCTTAGGGTTCATTCACACGTCCGTATGTGTTTTGCGGATCTGCAAATTGTAGATCTGCAAAACACGGACACCGGCAATGTGCGTTTGCATTTTGCGGACCACACATCGCCGGCACTCTCGTAGAAAATGCCTTTTCTTGTCCGCAAAATCAGCTGCTGGGATGGGAAGACTGATCAGATTTGAGAGAAAACTGAATGGAGCAAAGTACAGAGATAATGTTTATGAAATCATGTGTGCTCTAAACCTCAGACTGGGCCAAAGGTTTATCTTCCACAAAGTGCAGATATCTCCAAAAGATCACCTCTTTATCAAGACCAGATTTTCAGTGACTGATTTTCTGTTCCACCATATATTTACTATGAATTCTGGCCTTCTTCTTTGAGGAGACCGTTTTACGACCGTTGTTTTGCGGTTCGTTTTTCACAGATCTGTTGTTCCAAATCTGAGGGGTTTTTTTTATCTGATTTAAGTCCTCTTCCGTTCCATTATTCCACAAAACATATGGTTTCCGTAAGCAATCCATTTTTTGCGGATCGGAAACGGAAACAGTAATTTATTAATCACCAAACACATGAGCAATATGGGCTGGGCATAGCATTTCTACAGTATGGATCTGCAAAATACGGATGACATATGGATGTTTTCCGTGTGCGTTCTGTATTTTTTGCGGACCCATTGACTTGAATGGGGCCTCGGACTGTGATTTCTGGACAATAATAGGAACAGAAATACGGAAACGGAATGCACATGGAGTACCTGCCATTGTTTTGGCAGACCCATTGAAGTCAATGGTTCCGCGTACGGTCAGCAAAAAAAATTGAACGGAAGCGGAAAGAAAATACATTTGTGTGCATGAGCCCTAAGGGAAAGATCTGCACCTGTTCTGTGTTTAGAGCCGCACCTGGTTTTGGCTCACAATTACTGATGGAAATCACTGACAGAACACTGACGTGTGAACTAGGCTTTAGAAGATTACATTTTTTTCAATGCTATTTTGGGTGGTTGTCTGAAAGAGCTTTCATTATATCACCAAAGGGGGGGAAAATTGTACTTGCAAAACCTAATGACATAGAACCAGTGGCGTACCTCCAATAGAGGCAGACCACGCAGCTGCTATGGGGCCCCTGAAGGAAGGGGGCCGGCAGCGGAGGATATGCCCCGCCCACTAATTACACTTGTATGGTTACCTGAGAATGTAAGAGGTGAAGAAGGACCTTTGGTGATGTCATCAACCATGTGACCAGTGCAGGAAGCCAAGGAATAGCAGAAGTCTAAAGGACCTTTGGTGATGTCATCATCATGTGACCAGTGCAGAGGACTGGTGAAAGACCTGTGGCATATCCCTGTGAGGGGGCGGAGCTTCTGTATGGTCTGGAGGAGAGGTTAGTGGTGTTCTGGGATAACCCATAACATCCTAGAAAAGCTGGGAGTTGTAGTTCTGTCCTATTATATCCCTTTCCATGTAATTTAAACGTATGCCCTAGTACAGTCTGGTAATGCTGGGAGTTGTAGTTCTTCTGTCCTATTGTATCCCTCTCCATGTCATTTCAATTTATGCCCTAGTACATGTTGGCAATGCTGGGAGTTGTAGTTCTCTCTTCTTAGGCTGGGTTCACATCACCGTTTAGTTTTCCGTTTTGCGTGCAGGACTTTTTTCCGTCTAAAATAACGAATCTCCGACAGAAATGGCATAAATGGATGCCAAATGTGCAGAACTGATGCTTGAAATACAGGATCTGTTTTTTCTTTATTTTTCTGTTCATCAGAAGAACAGAAAACTAAACGGTGATGTGAACCCAGCCTTATACTCTCTCTGTGTAATATCTACTTGTATCCGATAATAACAGCCTGGACGTGCTGGGAGTTGTAGTTCTCTCCATTTTACCTCTCCCTGTGTTGCTCCCTAATTTCAAATAATAACAATCTGGTGATGATGAGACTTGTAGTTCCCTTGTCACTAATATAATGTTCTGCAGCAGCTGAGGTGTGTATTAGGCTTTGTTCACATCTGTGCTGGTGACGTTCACTGTTCTGCCGTCATAGGAGCACAACAAGGAAAAGCACTGCAGTTCCGGATCTGGCACTTCATGGACAACAACACCCGACAGATCCCGCTGACTATGATGAGATCTGACGGGTTTCCATCTGCCAGGTTATAAAATTGTTTCCAGCATTTATGATCTGATCTGCGAATGAGGCCCCAACACAGATGTGTTCTGCAGCAGCTGAGGTGTGTATTAGGAGGTTCTGCAGCAGCTGAGGTGTGTATTAGGAGGTTCTGCAGCAGCTGAGGTGTGTATTAGGAGGTTCTGCAGCAGCTGAGGTGTGTATTAGGAGGTTCTACAGCAGCTAAGGTGTGTATTAGGAGGTTCTGCAGCAGCTGATGTATGTATTAGGAGGTTCTGCAGCAGCTGAGGTGTGTATTAGGAGGTTCTGCAGCAGCTGAGGTTTGTACTATGATGTTCTATAGTGGCTGAGGTGTGTATTATGAGGTTCTGCAGAAGCTGAGGTATGTATTAGGAGGTTCTGCAGCAGCTAACGTGTGTATTAGGAGGTTCTGCAGCAGCTGATGTATGTATTAGGAGGTTCTGCAGCAGCTGAGGTGTGTATTATGAGGTTCTGCAGCAGCTGAGGTATGTATTAGGAAGTTCTGCGTCAGCTGAGATGTGTAGTAGGAGGTTCTGCAGCAGCTGAGGTGTGTATTAGGAGGTTCTGCAGCAGTCAGAAAAACATCAGTTGTGGCTGGATAAAATCCTTTAGATTTCTGTGTCTGCACTTTGGAAAATGTCCCTGTCCTGTTCCTCTGCCAGCACACGTCACACTGTGACCTGATTGTCCAGACCTGACCTGATCCTGCACCGTCACCAGTCCAGACTCCAGACTAGTGCTGTGAAGATCTGCCCTAGGTGCGCAGCACAAACGGTAAGTCAGCATCGGGGAGTAGGTAAAGCAGGAGCAGGCACAGTCCGTGGAGAAGGATGACACACTATATAAAAAGTAGCAGCAGCGGGCACAATTCATCGGGTAAGGCTAGGTAATCACTTGCATTCAGATTTTGGTATTCTGTTCCAGCATACCAGCAGAATACCAGAATGGCCAGATCTAGCATATGCCAAACACTGCTGACACCTGCCGGACCTCATTCACAATAATGCGGTCATTCAAGATTGTTTTGCCCTTTGTTTTTGCTAGAATCTGCAATGGAGGCTTTTGCTGGAAACTCTGCAGTAGATGTGCACATACCCTAAGGGGTGTGATGGGGGCCCGATTCAGATTCTTGCCATGGGGCCCAGTGATTTCTATGGACGCCCCTGCATAGAACTCGGTTACAATGCACCGTCCGCAGATGTAATGATATGAATTCAGAGCTGACCCTGCAGCAAAGCTTGCTGGTGAAACATATGCGAGTAAAAGGACGGCTTAAAGCAGTCAGTGACATGCTGCCGGGTGCCAGAGCCTCAGCCAATGAGCGCACTCACTGTTTTCACATGCAAATGTTTAAAGTGAAGAGAAGGTCATCATAGCCTCATGCAGCTAGCAGAAAATCATAGGAAGAAAGGGAGAGAACGGAGAATGGTGCCGCTACACACCGAGCAGAGATGACACAAATACATCGCCAGAAAGGAGGCTTCCAGAAAGAAAAGACAATGCACCATTCAGCAATGCAGCAGAGTGCAGTCAGCGAGAGGCACGTTTAGATGGAGGTATAAGATTCCTCTTCTTTTTTAATAATGAATTCTTGGATACGATGTATGTTCCCTATTCCCATATTAAGTGTAACCCTTCTGTTGTTATATTATAACAACAGCCTCATGAAGTGGAAAGTTTTCCACAGGTTTAATGCGACCGAGGAGAGAATCCTTTTACTCGAAGCCTGCGATGCCTTTTCAAATGGACAAAAATCTCTATTCGAACCCACAGCGACAAACTCCTACGAAAGGTATGACTGTCGAGATTATATAAAGCACCATCACTACATCACGGCTCCCCTCTCAGAGGAAGAGGCTGATTTTCCTCTAGCTTACATGATGGCAGTGCACAAGGAATTTGACACCTTCGAGAGACTGTTTAGGGCTATCTACATGCCCCAAAATATCTACTGCATCCATGTGGATGAGAAGGCGAGCTGCGGATTTCTTGCAGGCAGTAGATGATTTTGTAAATTGCTTTCCTAATGCTTTTCTCGCCTCAAAAATGGAGCCTGTGGTTTATGCTGGAATATCGAGACTGCAGGCGGACCTGCACTGCATGAAAGACCTGCTGAAATCGGAGGTGCGGTGGAAGTACGTGATCAATACCTGTGGACAGGATTTCCCTTTGAAGACCAACAAGGAGATTGTACAACATTTAAAAAAATTTAATGGGAAAAATATCACTCCTGGGGTCCTGCCTCCAGATCATGCTATCCCCCGCACCAAATATGTTCATCGTGAGGATATAGTACATTCATGTGTGCTGAGGACCAACGTTTTAAAGCCTCCCCCTCCTCACAATATCTCCATATACTTTGGGTCGGCATACGTTGCCCTGACAAGGGAATTTACCAAATTCATTCTAGAAGATCAGAGAGCCTTGGATCTGCTGAAATGGTCTAAGGACACTTACAGTCCAGATGAACATTACTGGGTGACACTGAACAGAATACCAGGTATGTACTCTCTTATGAAAAACAGTAAAGAGAAGTCAGTAAACCCAAAATAAAATTATTTTACAAGATGTTTATATTGCATACAACGTGTGCTTAGAATGTAGCCAACATTGTTTTACCTTAACCCCTTAGTGACCAAGCACATTTTTTAAAAATTGCATTCCAAGAGCTACAGTATACTGTAACTTTTTAGTTTTTTGTACTTGTATGAGGTCTTATTTTTTGCAGGACAAGTTATAGTTTTTAATGCTCCATTTTAGGTACATGTAATGATTGATTAAAGCAAGCGGTTTAGCTAAAACCCCCTTTGTTTACGTCAGTAAAAAGGCGTATTAGTGGTCACTAAGGGGTTTTTAAATATTTGGTCCCACTGCTTGAAGATGTGACCTCTATGACTTCTGACGATAGTACGCCCATCTTGCCAGATAGTGTACACTTTAAAACATCTAGCTTCAAAAGCTAGGGCAAAGAAATGTCCATACTTTGCTCTGTCACCTCCAAGGTTGTACTTAATAACTGAACAGATACATTGAGATACATATTGAGAGCTAACTGTCGGTTGTAGGATCAGAAGTACGTGAAGTAGCCTGCGGGATCCAGCCCATAGCCTTAGGGAAAACATGTGATAGCTACTATTTGCTGGGGCAAAGAAATGTCCACACTGGGTTCTGTCACATTCATACTGCCACAAGGTTGTACTGAATAATGTAGAACAATCATAATGTAAGCTAACTGTGGACTGCTGGATCAGATGTAGATGAATCAGTCTGCATGGTCCAGCCCCTGGCCTTAGGGAACACATGTGATAGCTACTATTTGCTGGGGCAAAGAAATGTCCACACTGGGTTCTGTCACATCCATACTGCTACAAGGTTGTACTGAATAATGTAGAACAATCATAATGTAAGCTAACTGCGGACTGCAGGATCAGATGTAGATGAATCAGTCTGCATGGTCCAGTCCCTGGCCTTAGGGAACACATGTGATAGCTACTATTTGCTGGGGCAAAGAAATGTCCACACTGGGTTCTGTCACATTCATACTGCCACAGGGTTGTACTGAATAATGTAGAACACACATAATGTAAGCTAACTGTGGACTGCAGGATCAGATGTAGATGAATCAGTCTGCATGGTCCAGCCCCCGGCCTTAGGGAACACATGTGATAGCTACTATTTGCTGGGGCAAAGAAATGTCCACACTGGGTTCTGTCACATCCATACTGCTACAAGGTTGTACTGAATAATGTAGAACACACATAATGTAAGCTAACTGTGGACTGCAGGATCAGATGTAGATGAATCAGTCTGCATGGTCCAGCCCCTGGCCTTAGGGAACACATGTGATAGCTACTATTTGCTGGGGCAAAGAAATGTCCACACTGGGTTCTGTCACATCCATACTGCTACAAGGTTGTACTGAATAATGTAGAACACACATAATGTAAGCTAACTGTGGTCTGCAGGATCAGATGTAGATGAATCAGTCTGCATGGTCCAGCCCCCGGCCTTAGGGAACACATGTGATGTCCACTATTTATACATATTAACATAGATTTATAATGGAGCATTGTGCTCTAACTTATTTTAGGAAATGTGGAACATAGTATTTTTAGATTTATTAATTAAAGTGTCTGTATTGAGTAAAATACTGCCTGAAAATGTACACATGTACTATGACTACTGATGAGCTAAGTTATGAAAACTTCGATTCAACCGAAGCATTCCTGCGATATCGCCTACGCCATCCCCATTGTTCCCAATTTTGGGGCACCCGGACTTTCCGGCAAGTATTTCGGGAGGCCCTTTTGTGCAGTGGAGACGGAGTGGGAGGTGTCGGGCGCCTTTCTTTAGGAAAACGGGACGGTGGCTTACTCACACCGAACTGCTGGAGCAATCCGAGCCATGTTCTTTCGGTCCATGGAGAGCTATGCAACTGCACCATTTCCTTTCTTCTATTCCATCTTCTCCGGATTTTGATAGAGCCCTCACTCCCTTTGAGAAAATATGCATAGGTTCAGGTGTCTATCGCCACTCTCTCGCTGAGGTATACAAGACACTGGTACTGCCTGACAAGGATTTCTGCCCTTCTTACGTACACAAGTGGACTCAGGACCTGCAGCTGGATATCTCCTCTGACCAATGGCTTAGAATCTTCCAATTAGCTCATAAGTTTTCCATTGCCAGTAAATATCAAGAGGCTAGTTACAAAATTCTGTCACGGTGGTACTATGTTCCGACACGTCTCCAAAGGATGTTTCCGACAGCGTCCCCTCTGTGCTGGCGTTGTGAATCGTCTCAGGGTTCGCTTCTACATATTTTCTGGCAATGTGACAAAATTAGGCCCTTCTGGGACTCAATTCATAGGGCTTTATCTTCCATTTTCCCTTTCAACATTCCGAATTCGCCTGTTTTTTTCTTACTGCTCCATTCGGATTTGCCCATGAGCTTACTCAGACGCTCCTGTTTGCGACATACGGTCATTGCGGCTAGGTCTTGCGTCCCGATGAAGTGGAAATCCCCTGTTCCACCTTCCGTTGGAATGTGGATTCAAAAAGTGGAGGAGATCCGGAGAATGGAGGAACTCACGGCATCCTTGAGGTGCAACAATAAGACCTTTGTTACGTCCTGGACCCCTTGGTTCACCTTCCAAGATTCAGCGGAGTACAAGTCGTTACTTACCTGAGCTGTCCTTTATGCTTGTTTGGTCTATGCAGTCTCCCTTCGTTGGTGTGTTCCCCTCCCCCCCCCCCTTTTTCCATATGTGGTGTGTCTTTTCCTTTTTGTCGGTCTGATTACTGTTCTCAGGTCTTGATAGGTGTTCTTCAAGACTAGCTACTTTTGGAGTATAGTCTCTATGTGTCCGCCATGTCCTTTATTATTTTGTTTGGTTGCTTTCATGATTGCCGTCGGCAATGTATATTAAGATTATATTGTCAGGATACCTGTGTGTCACCTGTATTAGTATGCTGGACGGGTTTCGGCTATGCATATTTGTGATATGTGATGTAACATGTCGCAAGCTTTGTAATACTTTTGAAACATATAAATAAAGAATTAAAAAAAAAAAAAAAAAAAGAAAACTTCGATTCAGCTGCTTTTACAAAGAAATTCACTTTGTCACAAATTATTTTGTCACAAATCAAATTTCTTTCTAAGTAATAGGTACAATGACTGGGAATGGTGAGTGCACCGCCCCCCCCCCCCCCCCCCGTCATTTAACCCCTCAGATGCCGTGTTTATCGCTGATCACGGCATCTGATGTAAAAATGGAGGCCTTTCAGGGGTTAAAAATAAATAAATAATACTCACCTTATCCATCTTGACTGAAAATCAACCACGTTACGTCATGACGTCATCACACTGGCCAGTGTGGTGTCATCATATGTCATCGCGCACGAGATTTCAGGCTGCAGTGATCCGGTGAACCCTCCAGCCTCTTTATAGTAAGAAAAGTGCTGTACATCGTTCTGTGTAGGTGAGCTGCACCTAGGCCAAGTGATTGGAGAACATGACATCACCGGCCTAGGAAGAGGCTGCAGTGCTCACCGCAGCCTCTTCAAACAGCTGATCAATGGGTGTTGCAGGAGTTGTACCCCCACCTATCAGATATTGATGAGCTATGCTGATGATCGATCATCAATATTTTACTTCCAGTAAACCCCTTTAAAGAGGACCTGTCACCAAAAAATGCAATGCAATCTTACAGCACCATGTTATATAGCTCGAGAAGCCGAGCAGATTGATATAGATTTTTGTAGTAAAAGATTCAGTAAAACCTGTAATTTATACATTTAAATATTTGCTTTTTCCACTTCCTGTGACAAGCTATGGGTACAGGGGGGAGGGATTATCAGTGATTAATTGCATTGTGTGTATAAGTGTACATAGAGAGATACCTAACACCCACTCCCTGTACCAATAGTTCTTCACAGGAGGTTAAAAAAAAGAAAATATATAAATGTATATATGAAGTTTTACTGAGTCTTTGAAAAAAAAAAAAAAAACGGTCGCACTTTTCGCCCTATAAGACGCACCTAGGTTTTAGAGGAGGACAATAAGAAAAAAATATTTTTAATTAGACCTCAGGTCAGACCACCAATTGGACCCCCAATGTTAATCAGACCTCAGTTAACAACCCCAATCAGATCCCAACAAAACCTCAGATCAGATCCCAAATCAGACCTTAGCTCAGACCCCAATGTAAATGACCCCCAATCAGACCTCAGATAAGAGCCCCATGCCTCTCATCAGCCCCCAGCAGTCTTATATCAGCCCCCATTGCCTCATATCATCCCCCAGCAGCCCCATATTGCCTCAGATTACCCCCCAGCAGCCCCATATTGCCTCATGTTTTATAAAATAAAATAAAACTCTCCTGCTCCTGGACGACAACGCTCCTCACCTCCCACAATCTTCTTCCTCCTGCTGTCGGCTGTGCTGTAAACTGGCGCGCACAGCGTGAGGTCACAGAGCGCCCTCACGCTCTGCGCAGCCAATGCACAGCGAACAGCCAAGGACCAGGAAGTAGTGAGTACAGAGCCTTCACCGCTTCCTGGTCCTCCGGTACTAATGAGCGCTTCCATAATAGAGGCGTTTATTAGTATTCACCCCATAAGGCGCAGGGACATTTTCCCCCACTTTTGGGGGGAAAAATGTGTCTTATGGGGTGAAAAATACAGTATATATAATCCTGCTCAGCTCCTCCTACTGTATAACATGCTGCCTGCAGATTGCACTGCAATTTTTGGTGACCGGTCCTCTTAAAGTCTACTATTTTACTAGTGTCCACCAATATGCTTGCCTTTGGGGATATTGGTGGCCTTTGAAACAAGGATACCAAAAGTATCACCATTCTACCATGAAATATCTACATAGGTTACCTGCCGCTAGGACCACAGCCACAGTAACCATAGGCAAACTGTCCTGCCCTTTTATATGTCTGAAAAATTGTCAAATCAAGCAGAAGTCTCCAATCATTGAGCAGTGTAACCACGGGCAGCGATGGAACGATGACAACATATTTTATGATGACATAAAAGTTATCTTTTGGCATGAAATGAACATGTGTAAATAATTAATGAACAGTGAAATATTCCTTCTCAAATACTCATACTTTTGCTTGGCAACCGGCACGCCACCTTTGTTGAAGGTGACAAAGTAGCACGAGTCTGACTGTTGCTCAGCATCAGGCAGTACAACAAAATGCCACGATACCTCATTTTCTTTCTGCTGTATAAAGACAATGCTATTTAGTCCAAAGATTAGTCATTCACATGTAGATAAGCAAATATTTTTTTTGTGTGCTTAGCCCTAGGGGATTAAGGTCACAGGAAAAACCTGTCCCAGCCTCTAAAGACAAAAACACCCATATAGATATACACTAATAATAACCACAAAATGTGGGAACCAAGTCACACCTTTAATGTATTTCCCAAGAGTACCAGGAGATCCTCCAGAATGCCCAGGTTCTGAGACCAAAATAGGTCTCACGAGTCTAATAGAAGACAACACCATTTGAAGCTGATTTAAGCCAATCTCTTTGTGTTTGGGCAGTTATTGAAGGGGTTATCCCATGATTAATGCAAATAAAAATCAGACATCATATAGAACATGTCACTCTCTTTCTACCAAAGTTAGAACTAGCCCTGTACCTAACATGGATCCTGAGATCTCCACATTCATTACTCCTGCTAGATTTATTTCGGACTGGCAGCTCAAGGGACGTGTCCTTTCTCAGGGAACATGTCCTTTCTGCTGAAGCTCTCCCTTTCACAATTCAGGGGGCATGTGTTTTCTCAGAAGACCTTATTTTTATTGTAAGAAGGTACAAGGAATCATACATGTGACCAATCTAAGTTATAAGTACATGACAACATATTTTATGATGACATAAAAGTTATCTTTTGGCATGAAATGAACATGTGTAAATAATTAATGAACAGTGAAATATTCCTTCTCAAATACTCATACTTTTGCTTGGCAACCGGCACGCCACCTTTGTTGAAGGTGACAAAGTAGCACGAGTCTGACTGTTGCTCAGCATCAGGCAGTACTACAAAATGCCACGATACCTCATTTTTTTCTGGTGTATAAAGACAATGCTATTTAGTCCAAAGATTAGTCATTCACATGTAGACAAGCAAATATTTTTTTGGGTGCTTAGCCCTAGGGGATTAAGGTCACAGGAAAAACCTGTCCCAGCCTCTAAAGACAAAAACACCCATATAGATATACACTAATAATAACCACAAAATGTGGGAACCAAGTCACACCTTTAATGTATTTCCCAAGAGTACCAGGAGATCCTCCAGAATGCCCAGGTTCTGAGACAAAAATAGGTCTCACGAGTCTAATAGAAGACAACACCATTTGAAGCTGATTTAAGCCAATCTCTTTGTGTTTGGGCAGTTATTGAAGGGGTTATCCCATGATTAATGCAAATAAAAATCAGACATCATATAGAACATGTCACTCTCTTTCTACCAAAGTTAGAACTAGCCCTGTACCTAACATGGATCCTGAGATCTCCACATTCATTACTCCTGCTAGATTTATTTCGGACTGGCAGCTCAAGGGACGTGTCCTTTCTCAGGGAACATGTCCTTTCTGCTGAAGCTCTCCCTTTCACAATTCAGGGGGCATGTGTTTTCTCAGAAGACCTTATTTTTCTGCTGGAAGTTGCACCCTGTAAATGTCACATCTTGTGGAAGATCTGGCTTGTGGCAGTTGATGGATGGAACCGAGCATGTGCGTCCACCTTAGCGAGGGGGACAGAGAAATAAGAGAAACAAATGGCAAAAGACAAACATGTGATGGTGTTATACAGATACATTTTATTGAATACCTCTGTAGCTATACTAAATTATTTAAAGGGGTTGAGCCAATCTAAGTTATAAGTTATCTGCTATCTACAGGATAGGGAATAACTAGCTGATTGCTAGGGATCCAACTGTGGGACCCTGCCACTGATCCCGAGAACTGAAGTCCTGCTACCTGATTCTGATGGAGTGGGGATCATTTATAAACTTGGAATGCCCCCTGCAATTACATGCAGTTATAACAGTAATCAGATCTGGGTGTTGGTTTGAAAAATGTAGAATATTTTTGTGGTACAAACACTTTTGTGAGTTGATTCACAAATAACTTATTAGAACGTAGTACTGTGTACACAGTTATAAAAGCATAATCTATTACATAATTAAAGGGGTTTTCCAATGATTAACACTCGTTAATTATCCCGTGGATAGGTGATAAGTGTCTGACTGCTGAGGGTCCCACCACCATGATCATAAAAACAGGAGTCCTTTGCCTTCCACTCGAATGGAGCGGTGGTCACGCGGCATACTACTGCTCCAGGATTGACAGAGATAGCGGAATACAGTACTTGGTTATCTCCATCAGTCCCACATAGAGATGAAACAGAAAGATAGTGTGCATGTGTTACTTCCTCTCTATTCAAGATATCCAGCGAGTGGATCAAATACTTATCCATCCTGTGGTTAGGTGATAAGTGGTACTTAAAGAGGAACAATTACCTCTCCTGACATGTCTGTTTTAAGCCCCTTGCAGACGAGTGTTGCTCCCGCAGCGAGTCCGCAATGTAGCTTCCGGCCTGACCTCCCAGCGCTGCCGGGGGTCACATAGCATTATATTGATTTATGATGCTATGTAACCCTTACAGTTCTGGAATGTATTGGATAACACTGGCATAATGCTTTATAAATCAATATAATGCTATGTGAATCCCGTCAGTGCTGGGAGGTCAGGCCGGGTGCTGCGATGCGGACTCGCTGCGGGAGGAATGCTCGTCTGCAAGGGGGCCTTAGTAAATAATTATACACCACATGACAATTCTGGAGCATTTATACTTTTGATTCTGTGTTGTGTGATTCCTCTATTATTCCTGATACAAGTTTATGAATGAAGGTACAATTTGTGTTACCATTTGGGGGAGTACACCTGGACTTTCTAGCAGGAATGATAGAGGAATCACACAACATATTGCTATAAGAAAAGACACTCCAGTGTTGTTCTTGCATGGGAAATACAAGTAGTTGCCAAAACAAACACATCAGGAGAGTTGGCAGGTTCTCGTAAAGGGAAAACCCCTTAAACGGTGACATGCATATAAATAGTAATTCAATAGCATTCCTTTGGTGCACCCATATCATGCCATTCTTTATGCAAACCAGGTGAAGTGCACATTTACACCTAATACCACAAAAACCAAAGCAAAAATGATGTATTAATACAGGATATGATCCCACTGATCCCATGAGAAAACTAAATGTAAAAGATAATGAACACTTTATATGCCACATTTTTCCACCAATCAAAGCTTTTACAGTACACTTAGGAAAATGTAAAAACAATGGTATCTGTAGTGGATTTTCTGCACGAAAAACACCCGGAAGAAACCTGCATGTACACATAAAGGTCAAATATAAAAAGTCAAACTTAGTTTCAGCTAATATGTACTGTGATATTTTCTTGGAAGCAGAATTATTTTAAAGGGCATCTGTCAGCAGATTTGTACCTATGAAACTGGATGACCTGTTACATTTGCACTTGGCAGCTGAAGGCATCTGTGTTGGTCCCATGTTCATATGTGCCCGCATTGCTGAGAAAAATTAAGTTTTATTATATGCAAATGAGCCTCTCCATTACACATCCTCTGCTCTCTCTGCAACTGCTGCACCCTCTCTGCTTAAATCAACAGGACCAGACGTGATGACGTTTACACTGTGTTGCCCTGGCAATCAAAAGGGAGACGGTGTGGCATATGCAGAGAGAGCAGAGCCTCTAGGAGTAACCGCAAATGCTCCCCCCTCCCCCCGTGGTTGCTCTTAAAGGTTCATTTGCATATATACAATTTTCATTTTTCTCAGCAATGCGGGCACATATGAACATGGGACCAACACAGATGTCTTCAGCTGCCAAGCGCACATGTAACAGGCCAGCCAGTTTCATATGTACAAATCTGCTGTCAGATGCTCTTTAACTACTGCTCATTATTAAAATGCATAATTAAGTTATATTTAGTGAGGCAGACAGATTGAATTTGGGCTTCAGCAACCATTCATGGCACAATTGAAATTTGCTGCTTGGAAATGATGCTGAAAATCAACAGCCGATACTTGGTCACTATGTATAACTCAGTGCCAGTGTAATCTTATTTTAGTTTTGGTTAAAATCCAGATATCACTCCGCGCGTTTTCTTTTTTCCTGTTTAACCTTTCAGAAAGTCATGCGGGGAATGCTGTCAGTCACTGAGTGGGACCGCCCACTGGACTCCTAAGCATAAAAAGAGCAGGGATTTAAAGGAATTAAGTAAAAGTTATACTGAATCTTTTCTCACAAAACTACTGAAGATGCTGCCTGCAGATTAACATGTTTAACATGATACTTCCCCTTTTTTGTCTGTTTACATTTTTGTAAATTTCTTTATATAACAGTAAATGATATTTCTGTAAAGAATAAATCAAGGCAACTGGACGTACTGTAGATTTCTTGAAGCCGGGGGTCGCGTAACTAGTAAATAATATTATATTCTAATATGCATTTATCTGAAGTTCTGCTGACGTTCTTTTCTTAAACTAGTGCTGTAGCCCCTGTCTACACTGTAGAATATGTAAGAAGGTACAAGGAATCATGGTGGATGATAGGTACGTGTCACCGAGGTTCCTGGCCTCGGTGGAGTAAGAGCCGATTTTTATGTGTCAGCAGCAGTTGCTGTTTGACACCTTAATACTTAGTATGGCTGTATAGCTGATTCGGGACGGCTCTTACTGGGAGTAGTCAAAATGCTGGGTGGATGACTACTACCCATGTTCCAGGCCAGGTTTTGCCAGGCATAAAAACCAGCCAGCACTGCCAGGTGAGGAGGATTACCTCAGTCTGACAGTGGAGCTCAGAAGGTGTGTGTGCTGGGATCTGAGGCTTGTGGCGTGCTGGAGGGCTAAAACCTGTCTGTAGGGGAAACGGGCGGCCTAAAACCTGTTATGGACTGCTGGAGGCAGAACTGCCAACAAGGTCATTTTTGCTATGTGGACTTTCCATTGTGTGAAATAACAGCAAAGTGACATTTTGTTTTTGCTTTATGTGTGAATAAACACTGAAGTTTGATTTAAGAACTGGTAATTTGCCTCTGTACTGCATCCGCACCCCCAGTCACCCAGAGTGAATTCCCACAATTGGTGGAGGATGCGGGCAAGAGCAGTGAGGCCCCCCAAAAAATATCGAGGGGGGGAACACCCCCATTGAATGTAATGGTGGGACATATAGAGGACGCCGCCAGGGCCTGAGCTGGCCGACCTTAATGTCTCTGGGGATAATTTTGGTACTGCACAACGCCGAGACCCAACCCTATCCCGAGCTTGGGGAAATGTATTAATAGTAGATGGTGAACCACAACAACCGGGGGCAGAGTCTGTGTTTCTCAGTTTTGTGGTTCATCAGGATATGTTGTATCAGGTAAACCAACTGCAGGGTGAACATATTGAACAGTTAGTGGTGCCCCAGGCTTATCGAAAACTCGTGTTAGAGTTAGCCCACCAACTCGGGGGCATCTGGGAATTCAGAAAACACAGGACCGGATTCTACAACGGTTTTACTGGCCCAGTGTGTTTAGAGTGGTGGACGAATTCTTGCCCGATCTGCCAGGCAACTAGCCCCCAGCACCTTTTCCGCAGTCCCTTGGTACCTCTCCCAATCATCGAGGTACCGTTTGAGCGAATCGCGATGGACCTCGTAGGCCCAGTACCGAAGTAGAGGACACCAACACATCCTGGTCATCCTAGATTACACCACTCGATACCCGGAGGCGATGCTACTGCGACATACATCGGCTAAACTGATAGCTAAGGAGCTAATGGAAATGTTCTCCCGAGTGGGGCTACCTAAAGAGGTTCGGACTGACCAGGGGACCCCTTTTATGTCTAAGGTCATCTGAGACTTGTGGCGTGCTGGAGGGCTGAGACCCGTCTGTAGGGGAAACGGGCCCCCTAAAAGCCTGCTATGGACTGCTGGAAGCAGAACTGCCAACAAGGTAATTTTTGCTATGTGGACTTTCCATTGTGTGTGAACTAACACCAAGGCTGCAAAGTGACATTTTGTTTTTGCTTTATGTGTGAATAAACACGGAAGTTTGATTTAAGAACTGGTAATTTGCCTCTGTACTGCGTCCGCACACCCTGTCTACCAGAGCGAATACTCACAAATAGTACAGCCCACAGAATAGCCTGGTATATTGCATTCAAGGGCAGCACAGTGGCTCATCGGTTAGCACTGGTGCCTTGCATAGTCGGGGTCCTAGGTGTGATTATGACCAAGAGCAACATCGGCATGGAGTTTGTATGTTCTCCCCATGTTTGCGTGAGTTTTCTCCGGGTACTCCGGCTCTCTCCTATACTCCACAGACATACTGATAGGAAACTTAGATTGTGATCCCCACTTTGGGCGACAAGTGACGATAATGTCTGTAAAGAGCTGCACAATGGGTGCTATGTAAGTAAAATATATAAATAAAATGGACTAACTGAAAAGGGGACCTGTAACCTCTCATGACATGTCTGTTGTAGCAATTACTTGCATCTCACTGGAGAATCTATTCTCATGGCTCTATGATGGGCCATTCCTTTATTATTCCCGCTAGAAGTTATGAATGAATTGCCAGCAGTTTGCAATGAAGGTCCAGTTGTGGGTGTGTCCCTGAACAGTCTGCCAAAAGCAGCACTGATTGGAGAGGTCACAGTTCCCCTTTAAGTGCTATTCAGTTAGTCTATTTTATTTATATATAATAAAGAAATGGCACATGACAATCATAAGAATCGATGACCAGAATTATTATTACACAAAGAACATTACTAAAACAGGCAAGTCAGTAGAGGGAGTTTGTCAACATGTTTTTGCCTATTAAACTAAACATAGTGGCATGCAGGGCTTGCAAAGACACTTAAAGGGGTTGTTTAGCCTTTTTAAGTGCTCAGAATAGGCCATCACTAGCTAATTAATAGGGGTCTGGCGCCCGGCACCCCTTCTAGTCAGCTGTTGAGTGTAGTTGATTGGTGCGAGACCTACGCAGCACCATCAACACTGTAGTGGAGGGAGGGAGCTATTACAACGCAGCTCTCATTGACTTCAGCTAGGGATGGCCTATCCTCTGGACAGCCCCTTAAAATCATGACCTCTCTTTTGCAAATGTTTCCACATTGCTGCATTCAGTAGAAAGAGCAGTTCAAATATTAGATGTTTGATTCACTGAAGAAAGACCCTAGCCTGGCCTCATAACCTCATACTTGTGCCTTCAGCCAGTGCATGTGCAGTACCCCAGAAGACGGTACTTGCAAACTGTTGTTGTGTAACGTTATTTAATGCTAATTCATATTATTTAATGCCTTGCAATTTACCTGAATATCTTTGTATGGATCAGTCAGGGTTAACTATCCTGATAGTCCCTGCAGGAAGTTAGGTGTGGTACTTTCACACTAGCATTATTCTTTTTTGTCATTGAGTTCCGTCCTAGGGGCTCAATACCGGAAAAAAAATGATCAGTTTCATCCTAATGCATTCTGAATGGAGAGCAAAACGTTCAGGATGCATCAGGATGTCTTCAGTTCAGTCCCCCTTACGTTTTTTGGCCGGAGAGAATACTGCACCATGCTGTATTTTTCTCTCTGGCCAAAAATCCTGAATACTTGCCGGAATGCCGGGCCCTGCATTAATTTTCATTGAAATGTATTAGTGCCGGATCCAGCATTCAAATTGCCGCATTGACGGATGCATGCACAGACCTTTAAATCTGGGAAGAAAAAAAATACCGGATCCGTTTTTCCAGATGACCCTGGAGCAATCCGTCTGACAGATGCATCCATTTGCGTCTGGGTAGCCGGATACGACAGGCAGTTCCAGCGACGGAACTGCCTTCCGGAATCCTCTGACGCAAGTGTGAAAGTAACCTTAGCTCCACCCCTAGCTCAGTTAGTAACAGAGTCAAGAGTTAGTAGGTGAAGTGAGATGTTACCTGTGCTGACTCATCACAGGACTAGGCCGACGTTCCAAAGAAGCACTATTTCTTAGAATTATTTACTCAGAATCTGCATAGCTGAGCATTAGAGTCAGTCAGTAAGTCATTTGCTGTTTAAGGCCTCATGCACACGACCGTTACGTTTTTTGCGGTCCACAAACCGCGGATCCGCGAAAAACTGAAGCCTTCTGCAATTTGCGGAATGGAACAGGCGTGCCATTGTAGAAATGCCTATTTTTGTCTGCAAAACGGACAACAATAGGACATATTATATTTTGTTTGCGGGGCTACGGAACGGAGCAACGGATGCGGACAGCTGGCCTATATCCATACATTGGTATCTGGGATTGCACTGTGAATTATTTGGAGCTTTGTTTGATACCATTGGATGTACTACAACTCCCATTCCCCACTTTTATAAAGAGAGATGTTTATTTCCCTACAACTGGCCTGGTTGCTGACTCTAGTAACATACGCCAGCCACTGCACCTACAACTCCTGATGACCCTGAAGGACCTCTATTTGTTCATGGTCTGAAACGCGTTACCGAACTTGTCCTATATGTCAACGATTTTATACTGCAATAAACCTACGATTTTCTCCTCATCTTCGAGCTGGATATTTCCATTTTTTTTCCTGATTAACTGGATTAATACTATGAGACTAGCAACCCAACAGCTCATTTTTATGTGTCATTTTGATTACTAGTAGTACGGACTTGTAGCTATAATATAATTTAAGGGGCTACCCTTTTTTTATTATTTTTTTTAAAGAAAATGTTATCTAACCCCCAGACATCAGGACCTGTGGAGAAATCCATATGACCCACAGCTCGGTTCCTGTTACCAGGCTTTCTTCACTGCACTTCCACTCCGTGTCTATCAACCTCCTTCACTGTGCCGCTACAGTCAATGACTGGCCTCATTGGTGATGTGTCCTTAAGCAACACGTGACCCAGCAGTGACGTGCCATTTGGAGACACGTCATCGCTGAGGGCAGTCATTGGCTGCATAGGTGCATGTGACTTCGTCTGTGTAGGACAGAAGTCCAGTGAAGACATCCTTGGAGCCAGGGAACCAGAAGCAAGTGGTGGGGATCAGGTGAGTTCGGCTTTCTCAAAAGGCCCTTAGATTTTAAAAAATTTGGACAACCTCTTTAAGGTATCCCATGAGTAATGTAAAAAATTAAATCTAGTACATGACAACCTCTTTCTCACAAAGCTAGAACCAGCCCTGTACCTCACACGGATCCAGAAACCTCCCCATTCATTTCTCCAATTGTTCTGTAAGATTTATTTCATGCTGGTAGCTTATGGGGCGTGTCCTTTCTCAGAGGTGCTTCCTTTCTGCTGTAGCCGGTGGCAGTTGAAGCATGAACTGGGCATGTGTTTCCATCTCAGTGAGTAGGACGGAGAAATTAGAAAAAGCGCAAACAGCAGGTGGCGCTATACAGATAGATTTCAGTGAATAACTCAGTAGCTATAATAAATCTTTAATTACATGCAATTAACAAAATATTCATATCCAGGTACTAGTTTGAAAATTTGCTAAATATTTTTTTGTGGGATAACTCCTTTAAGGGGTTAAAATAGTTTTACAATTTATATTAATGTTCACATAAGTTTTTATCATAAGCTTTATGTTTTCCTCCTATAGATCAGTGACAGAAATTTAGGATCTGTCATTACTAGGACATTTAGATAATTTTTCAGCATCTCATGTTTAAAAAGGACGTATCACCGTGAAATTCAGGGCAACCTACATTCTTTGTGTAAGTATACATAGAATGCTATAAATTACTGATAAGACACACCCCACCCCCACCCCTGTGTACAACTGAACTCAAAAAGAGCAGAGGTTTAAAATGTATAAATTACAAGTTTTACTTTTCCCACAAAACTTTACAGCTCTTCCTGCTCTATGACATGCCGCCTGCAGGTTGTTCTCTTTAATGGAAGGTGGTGACAGGTTCTCTTTAATGGAAAATTAGCAGAGGTGAAGCCTCAAAAATGTGGTTAAACAGTGCGAGCTGCATGCTAGAAATCATTAACTTTCTGGAAGACATACTGTTTGCTGATTATCATGGTGTGACTTAGCTTAATCATTCTGAGACCTAATAGATTTATGACAAAGGCACTACAGTAGACAGATGGAGCATTTACACAGGCTGGCACCAAAAATGTTTCCTGCGTAAGATAAAAAGTGACGTATGTTTCCTGGAGCTGTTAGATTTGTTTGTGATAGATTTGGGTAATTCACTTCAACCTTATCAAAGCAAAAGACAACTGGTCACGTTCTGCTGTGTACCCATTGTAATAAACGATAATTTGATGGTCATTTGTCCTGTGACTACTTAGCTACTGAAAGTATACCGCTAGGACATTTAACCCGGCAGTGGCAAACACATCAAAAAATCTTATTTGAGCTTCTTAGCTATGGATGAACTCATTTCCCTAGCACTGACATCTGTTCCTCTTTTTAAGCCAAAAATTGCATGGATGATGACAAAAGATGATGATTGGTTTATTTTGGTAAACTATTGTGAAGCATTGCCCTTTTTTGTAGCACTTGGTGGGGGGGGGGGTGAGAAATGTAATGAAACAAAAACTATTTGAAAATCTGAGAATGATTGAAAATATTCTAAATAAATAAAGCAGAAAAATAATAGTAATATAATAATGTGGAAGGCCAAGCGGTATGACGTAGCGGAGCAGCTGCGTAGGCGTGCCGCGCGTCCGCATGGGTACCGCCCACCTCCTCGCCTCGTCTCGGCGTCTCGGCGCCCTGGCCCTCGCTGCTGCTCTGCGTCCCCCTGCCGAGATCTGACCGTGGCAGGAAAATGTTGAGACGCTGAATGGCCGGATGCTTGCCCTGCTGCCTTGCTGTGCCCTGCCGTATCTTGCTGCTTGCTGCTACGTCCTGGTATCGTGGACTGAGGTGAAGATCGGGCTGAGGCTTGAGGATCGGTGCCGGCGCTCACCTGACTCACCTGACTTTGTTGGCGGTGGATCTGGAGGTGTCTAGAGGCGTCGTCGGGCGCAGTTTCTTGTATGCTGTATGCCGGGATTGCCGACGCTGGGATCGCCGACGGTGGATGGCTGCGGTCTAAAGGGCTATGTGCACACTGATGCACTTGATGACTGGATGCTGGCTGTTGGCCGCTGCCGAAGACCGGTGAGATCACCTCTGTGTTGCGTGCGCCAAGTCGCCTATTGTCAACCCCCCTTACTAACCCAGGTTGTTTACATTAACTACGGGCGCAAGGATAGCCGCCGGCTGAATGGTACAATTTTCGGCCTATCTGCTAACTACCAGTTATTGGGTTAGTTAGGTGTAGGATCCCTGCATATATTTTCTGGAACGGTGTGTGGGATGCGGGATGCCCTGTCATAACCCCTCAGGAAATTCGTGACGGCGGGGACGACACTCCATTTGATATGTGGGGACTTGCTAACTGCATGGCTGGTTGACACGTGGTTCCCCTGCAAGCTCCTGTCGTTGGTCATTTAATCCCTTGGCGGCAATAGCCCCCACAGTTTCCCCTATGATGGTTTAACACTGAATCAGTATCGTGCTGAACAATACTGAATAAGTATTGAGCATTCCTACACCACAAGGAACGTATAACGATCTATGGGGGCCTATAGTTGATACTTTCCGTTAAAAAAAAGAAGCGGGGGAAGGAGAAAACACACATAAAAAAAAAAAAAAAAGAAAGGAAAAGGAAGGGGAAAAAAAAAAAAATCAATAGAGGTGATTGTGTCGAGTTTGGTCGGATTGGATGGACTACCTCCACATTATTATTGATCACTATTGAATTTGTCTGCACCACCAATCTTAATAGTGCTTTTGACTTATGTTTGATATTCGCCATTATAGCTTGATATCGTTTAAGGTCTTGATATTTTGTTGATTTTCTTTTTCCTTTTTTCCTTGCTACGTAAACAACTGACGTTCCATTATGTACGTATATGTTCATGTAGTTACACTTCTCCCCATATAGCTATAACGTCAAGTTTGTATACAAACTTCATTTTGTCAATATTGTCGTGTTGTAGCGCCAGATGCTGTGGTAGCGCTGGGATATCTTCACCATTGGGTGGCGTTGTGACAGCATCTGGGTTTGGAACCTTGTATATTGTACTTTCGTTTGATAGACTTCGAAAACATGCCTGCTAAATATAACAGGAGATCCGGGGGTACGGGATCTCCCAGGGCAGGTGGCAGTAGTAGTCCACAGACGAGAATGGATAAATACTTGAAATCGCCCCCACCGAGACAGAGGGGGGGAAAGAAAACACCTGAACTGGCTGAAACACAGATAGATCCATCTATTCAGACTGAGCAACACACGAGATTTGATAATATCGAGAACAAATTAACGGATATATTATCGGTGGTACAGACCACCAATCAATCAGTTTTAGATGTCTCCATCACCGTACAGACACTGCAGACGGATCTTACTCTTATTAGAGAAGATATGAACCAAATTAGGGCCAGCATCGCACTTGTTGAAACCGGGTTAACTAAGGTTCAAACAGAACAGTTACAGATGGGAAAAAAAATTGTAGAATTGGATAAGGAAAATAAACGTATTAATGCAAGACTAACTGATATGGAGGACAGGGCACGACGTAACAATCTGAGAATAGTCGGCCTCCCTGAGGGGGTAGAGGGGGGCAACCCCGTGGCGTTTATTCAAAAATGGTTAATTGAAATGCTTGGTTCTGGTGGAGATACTCCCGCACTATGTGTGGAGAGAGCCCATAGAATCCCTGTAAAAAAGATGCCGCCGGGTAGCCCCCCCCGAGCCATCCTAATTAGGATACTCTCCTCTAGTGATAGAGACTGGGTGCTCCGACGGAAGAGAGATCTAGCTGACACTACACTTGACGGACATTCGATACAGATATACCCCGACTTTTCTAGGGACACCCAAAGCAAGCGTAGGGAATATTTTGACATTAAGAAAAGATTACGTGAGGGGAATATTAAATATTCAATGCTTTACCCCGCTAAGTTAAGAGTGGTGTATAGAGACACCGTAATGTTTTTTCACTCCCCCAGAGAAACCGTTGAATGGCTTGACTCTGTCAGGGTTTAGACGCCGGACCTCGGTTGATGTGGCAGCAACGCCCCTCAACCTAGGGGTGGGGTAATAGCGGTGGGCGGCCCATGGACGGATGGGCGAAATGTAAGAGGTTGACAACGATGCTTCGCATCAGTGAACCAGTAAGGGGGTTGATGGGGGGTGGGTATCAATGGGTGTGGGTGGATAATGGGTGGGGGGGGACCCCGGCTTGGTTGCGGCTGCCTTTGGGGGGTGACGGACGCCTCCTCCATAATTCATGATGACTAGTAATAGAGTCATGATATGGAATGTGCGTGGACTGGCTGATAGAATGAAAAGGGTAGTGGTCTTTGATTTAATTACTCGACACCTCCCCGCAATAGTTGCTTTATTAGAAACGCATGCCACACCGAATATCCCTGAGTATTTAATAAAGAGATGGGCTGGACATCAATTTCACTCTGGTCTCTCGGCATATTCCCGAGGGATCAGTGTGTATATACACCATAGCATCGACTTTATCCTGCTAGACCAGTCGATTGATAGAGATGGGAGATATATCTTCCTCTTCGCCCAATGGAATGGTAGTAGGTGCGTCCTTGCTTTCTTGTATATTCCCCCACCGTTCACAATGACAGTTTTAAAGCAGCTGGCACTCTTTATACATAATAGAGAGCGCTCTCCGATATTAATATGTGGTGACTTTAACTGCGTGCTCGACCCGGCGCTGGATAGATTTTCAACCGCCCGGAAAAGTGCGCAGGATAAACATGTTCTACTTCGCGGGTTCTGTGAGGAGATGGGTTTAACCGACGTCTGGCGATGGCTTTACGGCAACAAACAGGTGTTCTCCTGCTTTAGCAAAGCGTATAGCGCTATGTCTAGGATCGATATGGCCTTGGCCAATGAGCAGATGCTTGAATCTATCTCAAAAATGACATACGAGACCCATGGCATATCCGACCATTCACCGATCTTACTGGTGATGAAGACCGGACAAAAAACCGGGATCAGCAGATCGTTCAGATTGAACGAACACTGGCTAACTATATTAAATGATTCCGCTGGGATAGATAAAGAACTCTCACAATTTTGGCAAGAGAATATCGGTACAGCTCACATTCATTTTGTTTGGGATGCCATGAAGGCATTTATGCGTGGGCTGTATTTTTCTAGAATAAAAACGAAAAAAAATGATTTCTCTGCCGAACAAAAAAAGCTGGAGGCAAATATTGCATATCTGGAGGGCTGTATCCGAGTACGAAATGATATGAATACGCGTACTAAGCTAAAATCTGCCAAAGATCATTACATTACCTTTATGAAGGAAAAAGCACAGAATCAACTATTTTTCATGGGCTATAAAGATTTCTGCGAGGCGGGTACCCCGAGTAAGCTATTGGTTTCTATTATAGCAAATCAAAAACCCCCCCAAAGAATTAGACAGATACTGACGGGGGATGGGCGTAGATTGGAAAGAGGAATGGAGATGGTAGCAGAGTTTTTTAATCACTTTGATAATTTATATCGATCTGAGGCGGTAGATATAGTGACCGAAATAGATGCCTTTTTGGAACAAGTCAGGATCCCGGCGCTCTCGGTCTCCGATTCCGCCTCTTTGTGTGCCCCCATCTTATTGGAGGAATTACAAACGGCCCTGCAGGGGACTCGGGGTTCTTCTGCGCCGGGTCCGGATGGACTTCCATTTGGCATCTATAAGCGCCATGCGGAGATACTCTTGCCCGGACTGTTGCTTGTTCTAAATGAGTCTAGTAAACGCGGAAAGCTGCCCCCGTCTCTGGCCGAAGCAACGGTTACATTGATCCTTAAAAAGGGGAAACTGGGAAATAAAGTTGAGGACTATCGCCCAATATCACTGCTCAATGCAGATTATAAAATAATTGCAAAAGTCCTTTCCAATCGCTTAAAAAAAGTAATAGCGCGCCTGATACATGTGGACCAGACAGGGTTCATTCCTGGGCGACAGATACAGACCAATATACGGCGGACCTTTCTTAATATCCAGATTGGCGGAGGGGAGGACCGCTCGATACTATCATTGGACGCCGCTAAAGCGTTCGATCGTGTCGAGTGGCCCTTCCTCTGGCGTGTTATGTATAGGATGAATCTGGGCCAGGAATTTATTGGATGGGTTAAACTGCTATATAGTGAAACAACTGCTAGAATTAAAGTCAATGAGGTGCTTACCCCTGCTGTTTCCCTAAAGCGGGGAACACGTCAGGGCTGCCCCCTTTCTCCTCTCCTCTTCGCAATCTTTATGGAACCCCTTGCCTGCAGGATACGGACTGAACCTGGCATATCCGGCTTCGGGGGGAGAGGGACAGACGATAAGATTTGCTTATATGCAGATGACGTCTTACTCTACCTGAATGACGGTTGGAGAAGCGTCCCCAATGTTATGCGGATAACAGAGGAATTCGGCAGAATTGCTGGGTATGAGATAAACTGGTCTAAGTCTGTACTCTTCCCCCTGAACCGGATGCCCCCCCCTAACGATCTTAGGATCAGAATTATTCCCCCGACAGATCATTTAGATTATCTCGGGATAAAAATCAGCAATAATATCAGGGAATATAATCAGTTAAATATTTCCCCTTTAGTGGGGAGAATAAAAGACAAAATAAGAGTGTGGCAGAAACTCCCACTTTCGCAGATCAATAGGATTGCGTTGATTAAAATGGTTTTGTTACCCTGGATATTGTATACGGTCAGCTCCTGCCCCACTTGGATTGAGGATAGCGTCTTCAATCTGATTGACCGCTTGATAAATGATCTGATATGGGGCAGAAAAAGGGTCCGCATCAAACTACAATACCTGCGAATGGCCGTAAGTAACGGGGGCCTAGGCCTGCCCCATTTTCAAATCTATTATCTCTGTGCACAATTACAATGGTGCGTCAATGTCGGGGATGGTGTATTAATATCACATATCCTAGGTCAACGCCCACTACACTCCAATAACATTTTTAGTATATTGGAATCCGGAATGTTTCAACGTACAGATTACTTTTGCCCCATCGGAGCCGCGCTACAGAAAGTTTGGAATAAAATTAAGATATTGATCCATGCCCCTCAAATTCTGGATTTCTCCCCCTTATGGGACAACCCTGCCCTAACTGAATTTTTGACACTTAACGAAAACGAATTCTGGACTCGAAAAGGTATTTCATTATTTTCACATATATACACAAAAGGGAATAGTAAATCAATACGGGAATTGATAAAACAAGCACCAATAACTGCACTAGAGCACTATAGATATTGTCAACTACAACATGCACTATCATACACTCTCAAAAAAACACCCTTGATAAAAGTTACTCCGGGGTTCTTATCCTTTTGTTATAACATAGTAGGGAATAAAGTTAAGATTTCACTAATATATAGGAGATTCATCGAGGAAATAAGCACTATCACTAAATTTAAAAGTGTGGATAAATGGAAGACAGATATTGGGGAATGTAACCCCTCACAATGGCAGGAAATATATCAAAATATAAAGAAGGCCTCTCTTTCACGACAACACCGATTGATACAATTCAAAATAATACATCGCTTATATGTTACTCCGAGCCTGTTGACTAAAATGTACACTAACAAGGGTCAAGAATTTAGCTGCCTTAAATGTTCTTGTGTAGCCGCAGGGCTTGTACATATGCTGTGGGACTGTCCAGCTATTAGGACTTTCTGGGGCTGCATATTTCAGACAATGGTGGCAAACAGCAGGAACAGTCCTCCCATGACTATTCAAGTAGCAGTTCTTGGATTGCTTCCTCCTGAGTATAAAAACAAAACCACTAAAAATGAACAGGTATACTGGTTAAAGGGGTTTCTTTTGGCCAAAGTGATAATCTTGAGACAGTGGGTGAAAGATAGACCCCCAACAATCAATGATTGGCAAAGTTTAATGACGCGAATAACACATTTTGAGGGCATGAAACGACGTGGATTAAACGACGCTACCGGAATGGGCCCATAGAGAAGGGAAATAGCCAGCCGTAATACCCCAGAGCAGAATTGATGGCTAGTAACTGGGGAGACCACTGATATACCCCAACAAACCATTATATATTCCTAGATAAACTCTATCAACACAGCCCACGCCAGAATACGTGTGAAATTGTAAAGGCTCTAATGAAAATCCTTATGAGGGGGGCAGGAATACTCCGCCGCCCCTCGCGGCGGCCGCACCAAGCCGGGTGGAAACGGGTGGGGGGTGAGGGGGCGGGGCGGAGGGGGGTTGGGTTTATGGTTTTTTTTTTTTTATTCTTGTGTGTTTTTTTTTTGGGTTGTGGATCCCATGCCTATGTACTGGTATTAGAGCTGACTCCTCTGGTCACAGATTGTTTTGTTGTATGTGTCCGATATATGGCATGGAGACGATACACTGTCTAATGTGCGCTATTATAGTATATCTGATTGGAAATTTGCTTTTATATTGTCTGTAAAATAAAAATACAAATAAAAAAAAAAAAAAAAAAAAAACGTACCATCATA
Source organism: Bufo gargarizans (assembly GCF_014858855.1). NCBI lineage: Eukaryota > Metazoa > Chordata > Amphibia > Anura > Bufonidae > Bufo > Bufo gargarizans. The sequence goes on from NC_058084.1 coordinate 324,470,339, forward strand.
CTGGATGTATTACACACGTCCATGCCCTTGCTCATATCGGCAGGCTGTATTTGATTCTTCTTTTACACCGGCAAGTCGTCTAAGCTCTTATGGCTTTCAACACAAATATGCAGGTCAGTCTCCATATCATAAAGTACTTTTTATCATATATGAATGTCTATACAATTTTCTTGCATCCTTAACTATTCAATTTTCCATGAAATCTTTGTACATCCATAAAAAGTTAGCATTTCATTTTAAAGTGAGAAAAAAAAAATGGCTTGTACTGCATTATGTGTTAAATATGCCTATAATAAAGCAACATTTAGTTAAAACGGAAAAAAAAAAAAAAAAAATGTTATAATACTCGGTTATTTCTTTGTTTCCTATTGACCATAATGGACAGCATTACCATTCTCAGCATTGCTAGGGGTCCCAACTAAATACTGTACTAAATACTATGTCATGATGTCACATGTGACAGTATTGTTGAACACCATGTCTGGCCCTGTTGTCTTTTCTTGTATGCCTGAGTTCCTGTTGTAGATTATAGAATCCTTATAAAGTTTTGCCTACACAGCATCAGGTGGGTTGATAAATACATTCAGAACAAGGAAATGTGGTGCAGTTCTTCAGAGCTGACCATATACACTTATTAACACTATATTAGATCCACAATGGCTCCTTCAACACCTGATCGGAATACTCAATTAAATAATATAAACCCAAAAACAAATGAGTACTTTTAAGGTCCTTAAAAAATTCATCTTTTATTATACACAATTTAAAAAGATTATATTATAATTACAGTAGGGATGCAAATATATAGCGTCGTATCTCATCTAGTGTACTTAATTCATATTCATGGTATAGTCCATTAGTGCCAGAAAAAATAATAATAAATCTCTTACATCTGTTTAATTCTTGGGAAGGATAGCAGACTTCCTCTTATATACCTGTTTGTTTGGTGGCTATGATTAAGGGATATATCATAATGTAAATTAGGGCGGTAAAATATCGCCTCTGTAAATGTCCCTCACACCTATCCTATCCGTCCATGCAATCTAATACATGATATAGAGATGATATAAACAAATAGAATTGTACTTGGACCTGAACTTGGAAAGTGAGAATAACGACGTCCCCTCAACGCGCGTTTCGCGTTATTGCTTCTTCAGGAGGAGAGGGTTTAGGGGATACCGAGGTGTGGTTTTAAAGTGGTTATGGCCTATCATAAGCTACGTATTGCTACATGTGATCAATCTATCATTATGACCGTCTTATCGGCACATGGCCAATCACTGTCTGCTACGTATATGTTACTTCCGCCCTTCCACTTAGAACGACGCCAAGAATGCCCTACCGAAGTGAATAGGTTGACGTTGTTAGCGTCTCATCTCTTTGGAGACTGGCCAAAGTTCTGTGGCTACGAGACTCACAATGCGCACATAGCCTTATTTATTAACATATTGGGAAATAACTTCTAAACATGAAGACAGTTATTCAAACTGGATCTATCATCCTCAAGTTCATTATAAAAAGGATAACCAATAAATATATATCTCTGTGAAAGGGGTTTATACCTTCTAAAGTGCATTAGTGGTGTTAAAGTGCTAAACGAACTAATTTAAATAACCATTAATAATTCATTATTAGTGCCATAATACAATTTTCATGTGTATGATCTAGAGTAAACCTCAAAACACATATAAATTCATACACAGAATACACTATGATAAATAGTAAATAATAAACCTAATAAGAATATACAAAAATATAGTGATAAAAAAATCCAGTGATACATAATCTAATGAGTGATTGCAAACCAAATAAATTTGTCTAATGAGTGATTGCAAACCAAAATAATAAACCACCGAGATTGAAAAAACATTGCATGAAAAAAAAAACCTCAAGGTCAACTTTCTTATATATTGAAGAATGGTTTTCTTCAGTCACAGCTGTTCCATCCTTCTTTTCCTTTTTTTTTTTAAATCATTTTTCTTTTTTCTTATTCGGACGGCTCTTTTCAGTGCATTTCTCCACAATTTCAAAATGCATCAAGGCTACTTTCCCCGCATTTTCTGTTCTCTATAGAAATTACAACACAATCTATTAAAACCATTTTAAAAACATAGAAAAACCAACAACCTTACACAAATAAATGTCCCCTTATAACAATACTATCACTTTAGAGAAAGGCGCTAAATCCCAGATTTTCATTTAAACTACTTGGTGCAATGGTTCCCAACCTCAAAATCCATTTACTTCCCAATTGGGTCAGTTTTTTACCTCTGCCCCCTCCTCTAGACCCTAAATGAACCATATCAATACCTTTGAATCTCAGTAGGTTTGGATTACTGTTGTGGAAGATCTTGAAGTGTTTGGGAATTGTTTTGTTTACATCATCTTCATCCTTTGTGTCACGAAGGGGTAGGGAAGAGTGCAGCCCTAACTCCACCCACACTTCTGTCCCTACCTACTTGCATGGTCCGTCCTAACCGACGGTGTACAACTAGACGGCGGTCCCTAACTTAAGTACGTTCAGGGGTCTACATTAAGACAACAATGGAGAAAACAACAAAGCTAGGACAGAACACACAGAAGCGACACACTTCAGGCAGATGGAAGATACAACAAAACACAAGATCAAGGTCAATACTCACCGAGTATCACATCAGTACAAGGGGAAACACCAAAATCCACGTCAAAAACAAGCCGAAGTCAAACAAACACAGTAGCAATGCAGAGTACGCTAGGTAACAAGACCAATCACAGGCAACCTGTGGCCAGCAGGTTACCTGTTTAAATAGGTCTAGTTAAAGCGTCACGTTACGTGGCCAGCGTCAGGTGACCCATGTCAGGCACATCAATACATCTGAGCGCCGACTCATTGCCATCGGCACTCAGCTCCCCCTCTGCTCGGTGTCTAGGGGATAAAGGACTTGGCCACGCTGAGGAAGCGTGCGTGGCCGGGTCCTCTCCACCCCCTTATTACAGTGCAAACGAGGACGCCGGCCGTGTCCTCGCTCCTCCTGGTGCACAGGATGCCTGCTTCTCTGAAGAGGGAGCGCGCGCCGCCGGCTCACTGTTACACTTTTCTTTTTCTATATCCCTCACATGTTTTTTAATCCTTTCTCTTAATTCTCTTGTCGTAAGACCCACATATACTTTTTCACATGGACATGTGGCATGATATTTTACTCCTGTAGAAGAGCAAGAAATACTGTATATTCTCTGATCTCATATATCTGCAAAATTATTGGATCTCTCCATATTTTTGCATGCTTTACATGATGCACATGCAGTGGTGTAGCTAGAAATGACTGGGCCCCACAGCTAATTTTTGAATGGGGCCCCCTCCCCCAGTAATTTTTTCACAATCCCTTCCTTTCATGCCTCCCCGATTTCTGTGGTTAGTAAAGATCTCTCTCTCAGACCAGGCCCGGCAGCTGTTCCATCCGTTTTCTACACTGTCAATACTGTCACTGTATATAATTTCATTGTGTAATACTGTTGAGGTGGTCCTGTCAAAATCTTTTAGTCCTCCTTCTCATGGATGGGGCCCTTCTGGGTCAGGGCCCCAAAGCAGCCGCTTTCCCTGCTTCCCCTAGGCTATGCCCCTGCCCACATGCAAAAGAGCCTACCTTTCGTTCGCTAGTTTTCCCTTTTATTTCCAGTATGTAATGGCTGTGGACTAGGATATCCTTTAAGTTTTTAGATCTTCTTGCTGTCATTAAAGGTCTGTCCATAATACATCTCCTTAAATTGATGTCAGTTTTTTGTATTTCCCAATGCTTATTTAATATTTCACTTATCTGTTTCCATTGTTTGTTATAGTTAGTTTTGAACCGCATCTCTTGATCTTTTGTCTTTTCAGATGTTTCATTTGGACATAATAGTTTCTCCCTGGTTTTTTGCCTTGCACTTTCAATTCCTATTCTGATCTGTCTGTTACTGTATCCTCTTTCATGAAACTGTCTTTTCAGTTCACTAACCTGATTTTTGTTTGTGCCGAATCACCATGGAGAAGGGAGTTCACCACCGTTTGTTTTCTGTAAATGTCAGTCTCCAATTTCCCATTTTCTCCAACTTTATTCTTCAAATCTAGGAATTCTATTTTTCGCACTGCCTGGAAAGTAAGTTTAAAGGAAACCTGTCATCAACTATATGTTGACCTCGATGAGGGCAGCATAGAATAGTGACAGAAATTCTATTTGAGAAGAGTCATGGTTATTTATAATCTCCTGCTCTCCCCGCCCATCTGCTGATGATTGGCAGTTCTCTCCTAGAGAGAAAGGGAGAAAACTAGGTAGAAGACTATCAGTCATCAGCAGGTGGGCAGGGAGAGCAGGGATCCATGAATAACCATTACTCTCAGGTGGCCGTGACTCTTTTCCAGGCCCAGTCTGCAATGATTGTGATGTTGGTTCTCGGCAACCACTTACTTTTAACTTATAAATGACAGACCGCTGAAATCAACTCACCGTCTCTACTTTATGCTGCCGTTTGTATGGGCAGCATAAAGTTGATGACAGGTTCGCTTTAATATTTAGATCATTCATATTAAAGGGGTTGTCCAGGTTCAGAGCTGAACCTGGACATCCCTCCATTTTCACCCCGGCAGCCCCCCTGACATGAGCATCGGAGCAGTTCATGCTCCGATGCTCTCCTTTGCCCTGCGCTAAATCGCGCAGGGCAAAGGCATTTTTCAGAGTTCCGGTGACGTACCGGGGCTCTCTATGGGGCTGACAGGAACCCCGGTGACGTCACCGGCACTGATCCTGTGCCCTGCGCGATCTAGCGCAGGGCACGGGAGCGCATCGGAGCATGAGATGCTCCGATGCCAGGCTCAGGAGGGCTGCCGGGGTGAAAATAAGGGTATGTCCGGGTTCAGCTCTGAACCTGGACAACCCCTTTAAGGACCTTCATAAATTCCTTCAACTCCTCTACCGATCCCTCCCCAAAAAATAAAACATTTTCTATGTATCGCATCCAAAATTTCTCTTTCTCAAGCTCCTAAAAAGAGTTTTGCATAAGATGGGACACAAGTGGCCCCCATGGTCACTCTTTGGATTTGCAAATAATATTTGTCTTTAAAGATGAAAAAAATATGTTTTAGAACAAAATCCAACAATTTCAAAATGAAATCATTAAGATTCTGTTCCAAATTATTACCTTTACAAAATTCTGCCACTGCTCTTAGGCCATCTTAATGTCTAATACTTGTATAGAGAGACTCTACATCCGCTGTAACTTGGATATGTTCCGGTCTATTCAATGCCGGCGTTGTATTCTGCTTGAATGAAGGTAAACTTATTACCAGTTGTTTCAGATGGTAGTCAATGAATTTACAGATGTTTTCACATAAGCCCTCATTACCTGCAACTATAGGCCTTCCCGGTGGATCCAAACTATTTTTGTGAATTTTGGGAATTATACAAAAAGTGTGAATCTTCGGATGTGTCACCATCATCATTGTCTTCACTTTTTTCTAAATCACATTTTCTTCTTGTGCACGGTCCAAGATGTTATTCAACTCCTTTTGAAATAATAAGAGTGGGTTTTTAAACAGATTTCTGTAACACATCCAATCTCTCAAAAGTTTATACACTTGTTTTTCGTACATTTCTGAGGACCAGATTACTATATTTCCTCCCTTATCTGCCTGCTTTATCACTATTCCTTTAACTTTATTTTTTATTTTTCAAGAGCCCTATTCTCTGCTTTATTAAGATAGTTTTTTATTTGTCCTTGTCCTCTTTCCAATCTTGCCAAGTTCTCAGTTACCAGTTTGACAAAGATATAAATCTGAAATTGGGGAAAGGTTTGTGATTTTTCCATGATCTCTTTGGGTATTAGGCTTTATCATATATACTATTTGTGTGCAAAAAAACCCCCTAAAGGTTGATGTAGTTGTTGATGAAGCTTGTGGCAGAGGCATAGCTAGAATATCCTGGGACCTTGGTTTGCTTTTATTTGTTGTATATTGTTTTTACTTTGTTTTCTGGAAAATGACTAAGGCTACTTTCACACTGGCGTTTTGGCTTTCCGTTTTGTGAGATCTGTTCAAGGCTCTCACACGCGGTCCAAAACGGATCAGTTTTGCTCTAATGTATTTTGAATGGAAAAGGATCCGCTCAGAATGCATCAATTTGCTTCCGTTCCGTCTCGATTCTGCTTTGGAGGAGGACACCAAAACGCTGCCTGCAGCATTTTGGTGTCCATCTGACGAAACTGAGCCAAACGGATCCGTTCTGACACACAATGTAAGTCAATAGGGACAGATCCGTTTTCTATGACATAATCTGGCACGATAGAAAACAGATCCGTCCTCCATTGACTTTCAATGGTGTTCAAGACGGATCCGTATTGGCTATGTTAAAGATAATACAAACGGACCCGTTCTGAACAGATGCAGATGGTTGTATTATCTGAACGGATCTGTCTGTGCAGATCCATGACGGATCCGCACCAAACGCGAGTGTGAAAGTAGCCTAAATAAAAACATTGAAACAAAAATACATGCATGCTCAGCCAGACATGAATATTTATGCCGAAGCTGTGAAGAATGGCTGTCGACTGCAGGAGTGTTTGGGCGAAAGCTATCTATGGTGTATGGGTAGCTGTAGTCTAGTATGGCATTTTGCTGCTAGCTGATAGTGCTGCTTGAGTTTTATTATATAGAGGCCTATAGAGCTGCATCCTTACACTGCATATTGTGGAATATTTTAAGTTCATGTTCGATCCGCATTTTTTGCAGATCGCACACAGACCCATTCATTTCCATGGGTCCACAAAAAAAAACCTGACAGCAAATGGATGTCATCCACGTGCCGTCTGCATCCTCGTGGCCAAGCAATTAATTATAGAACCTGTCGTATTCTTGTCCATGTTGCAGACAAGTATAGGCTTTTTGACAGTGGGTGTGGAATGCACAGGGACCAAATCCATATTTTGTGGATCCGCGATTTGTGGATCTCAAAACAGATACGATCGCATGCAGGAGGCCTTATAGTGCCCTCTAATGAGATTCCCACCTTCGTAATCTGCTTTACAGAATTTTTACTTGTGATGTGCTACCAAATGGAAAGAGGAAATCTGCCCAGTTTCTGATCCTCCCTCTAAATTTCCATAAATCAGTCATTCAGTATTCTCTGTTGAGTAATAACTTTTGGCCAAACATAACTTCTGTTTTCCCTTTGTCTCAGCAATCTTCCATTGAGTTTTACAGGTGTCACACTCCTTGTCCACAATCTGTCATCCCCTAGCAGGCCCTAAAGTATGATAACACTTGTAACAGAACACCTGTTGCTGATTCCAGAGTTCAGATCAGTCCAGTGGCGTAGCTATCAGGGAAGCAGGGGAAGCGACTGCATTGTGGCCCGAGTTCAGTAGGGGCCCAGGAGCAGTAGCAGGGGTGTGGCTAGCAAGGCCATCTTTCTAATATTTATGAAAAAAAATAACATTTATTTTAGATTTCCCGTCTTTCCCTGTCTGGGGAATGGGCGTTATGACGTGCGCAATGAAACAAGAGGAGCGGAGAGGGGAGAGAGGGATTTTCCTACCTCTGCGCTGCTGCACTGTGTTATCCGATTGGTGGAGCAGCAGTGAGCGGAAGCTGCAGTTCCACCAATCGTTTCAAGTAATACTTCAGTCACAAACAGAGCCCGCTCCCAGACTCCTAGAAGCTCCATGTGGACCCTGGATGTCACCGTCCGCGCGCCTGGTCTCTCTTACCTGCCCACCCGCCCCACTTGTAGTGCCAGCTGACCTCCTGCTCATCCCTCTGAGCATCGCTGCAGCCTCGCTGCCAGCCAATGCTGCTGACCTTCAGACTCACTGCCAGCCTGCCAGCCTGGTGTCTGTGCCCCCTGCCCTGTACTATGTCCCCTATGCTGTATTGTGCCCCCTGCGCTCTGTACTGTAACCCCTATGCTGCACTGTACCCCCTATGCTGTATTGTGCCCCCTGCACTGTGTGTTCCCCCTGCCATGTACTGTGCCCGCTATACTGTACTGTGCCCTCTACCTTGTACTGTATTCCCCTGTCCCCCCCGCCCTGTATCCCCTATGCTATATTGTGCCCACTGACCTATACTGTACCTCCTATGCTGTATTGTGCCCCCTGCCCTATACTGTACCGCCTATACTGTATTGTGCCCCCTGTCCTGTAGTGTGCCCCCTATGCTGTACTGTGCCGCCTTCCCTGTACTGTGCCCACTATGCTGTGCCCCTTATACTGTACTGTGCCACCTGCCCTGTGCTGTGCCTCCAGCCCTGTACTGTGCCTATACCCTGCTCTATGCCCCATTATAATACCCTGTAAGAGGCATATTACAGGAGCATAAGGGGATACCCCTGTACCATGCCTCCTAACCTCTACTATGCCCTCTTATACCCTATACTGTGCCTACTAACGTGTACTATGCCCTCATACCCTGCAATGTGCCCCCTAACCATAGCCTATACAGTGTCCCTAATCATACCATGTACTGTGCCCTCTTATACTCTATACTGTGCCCCTGGTCACATACTGTACTGTGTCCCCTTATACCCTGTTATCCAGTCACTGTATGGCAGCGTTATCCAGTCACTGTATGGTGGTGCTATCCAGTCACTGTATGGGGGCATTATCCAGTCACTGTATGGGGATATTACCCAGTCACTGTATGGGGGCATTATCCAGTCACTGTATGGGGGCATTATCCAGTCACTGTATGGCGGTGTTATCCAGTCACTGTATGGTGGTGTTATCCAGTCACTGTATGGCGGTGTTATCCAGTCACTGTATGGCGGTGTTATCCAGTCACTGTATGGCAGCGTTATCCAGTCACTGTATGGCGGTGTTATCCAGTCACTGTATGGCAGTGTTATCCAGTCACTGTATGGCAGTGTTATCCAGTCACTGTATTATGTTGTTATCTAGTCACTGTACGGCGGTGCTATCCAGCCACTGTACGGCGGTGCTATCCAGCCACTGTACAGCGGTGTTATCCAGTCACTGTACAGCGGTGTTATCCAGTCACTGTATGGCGGTGTTATCCAGTCATTGTGTGGTGGTGTTATCCAGTCACTGTATGACGGTGTTATCCAGTCACTGTATGACGGTGTTATCCAGTCACTGTATGGCACTGTTATCCAGTCATTGTACCGCGGTGTTATTCAGTCATTGTCAGGGGCGTACATACAGGGGTCGCAGTTGCGACCGGGCCCGGCACTCCCGGGGGCCCGGCCGCCTGTGGACCCCTGGCCCCGCCCTGCAATAGTACTGTGTTTGCTGCACTGCTGCGCCAGTCTTGCCTGTATAATAACCAGGGTGGGCGGGCCGTGGGCGGGCCCCCCGCCCAGTGTTGTGCTTCTGTGCGGCAGTGCCTGCTAGGCCAGGCCTACCCTCCCTTGAGTCTCCTCCTCCCCCTGACTCTCCTCTCGGTGCGGCGTGCCTCCTCATTTCCTGTTGGGCGGCCGCACCGGACATAACACACGTTCCCCTAGGCTGCGCCCCAAAAACTGACGCTGAGATGCAGCAGAAAGAAGGGAGCGCGCGAAGAAGCCGGTGCCAAGTGCCGACCGCCGACCGTCCGGATTGACTGAAGATAAGATTTGTTAAAAAAGTTCAGACTCAGAGTGGGGTCTGATGGGGGCTGAGAGTTGGGCAATGTTACTGTGTCTATATGTATTGCCTTCATAATATGGTATAGTAAATACTTTATTGGCCTATCAATGGCTTTTAACACTGCTATATTTCTGTAGCCTGCAACCTCTGACTGCCCAGTTGGACTGAAACTACTACACCCAACATGTTCTGGCAGTAATAGTAAATGGATATTGGTGCAATTCTGAGCTACTAGTCCTATATATAGTACATAATGTAGGCAGCCTACATTATGTACTATATAGACTCGTAGCTCAGAATTGCACCAATATCCATTTACTATTACTGCCAGAACATGTTGGGTGTAGTAGTTTCAGTCCAACTGGGCAGTCAGAGGTTGCAGGCTACAGAAATATAGCAGAGTCAGGCTACTTTCACACCTGTGTTAGGTGCGGATCCGTATCTGCACAGATGGATCCGCACCTATAATGCAAACGCTTGTATCCGTTCAGAACGGATCCGTTTGCATTATTCTTTAAAAAATCTTTAAAAACGGACCGTTTTGACTTACATTGAAAGTCAATGGGGGACGGATCTGTTTTCAATTGCACCATATTGTCAGCGAAAACGGATCCGTCCCCATTGACTTACATTGTAAGTCAGGACGGATCCGTTTGGCTCCGCATCGCCAGGAGCAAGCAGCGTTTTGGTATCCGCCTCCAGAGCAGAATGGAGGCTAACTGATGCATTCTGAACGGATTCTTATCCATTCAGAATGCATTGGGGCTGAACTGAATCATTTTGAACCGTTTGTGAGAGCCCTGAAACAGATCTCACAAGCGGACCCAGAAACGCCAGTGTGAAAGTAGCATAAGGCTACTTTCACACTGGCGTTTTGAATTCAGTTTGTGAGATCCGTTCAGAATGCATCAGTTTGGCTCAGCCATTACTTTCAATGTAAGTCATCCACAGATACCCTAATATACCATAGCTAAACCTGTGGGAGGGAGAGGGTGGAGGGGCCGGTGTCATGCAAATGCAGCGGGGCCGGTGTGGTCACTGTGCTTTTGTATCCCTTTCTTCCACAAACGGAAGGCAAAAATGTGATGTGAACCCTCCCTTACATATGCACACATATGATGCCAGGATAGTCATGGACGGAGGGGGGGGGGGGCCGTACAAAATTTTGCTGTTGGGCCCAGTGAGTTCTAGCTACGCCCCTGGATCAATCATTTGTATGGTGAGACTCATCCCCATTCCTCTGTACCCACAAACCAGACAGGATTCTCGTGGAGTCCTCTCCATTATGTGTGCATGCACAGGAGTCCTCTCAATGCTCACATTGCCTCACAATGGGGTAATGGGAGTGCATATTTTTTTTAAATCAGTTTATTTTTTATTGCAATAAACATTATCACATGAATATCATCAAGGAGTCCGTAGTTATTTGTATAGTCGGTCATAAGTACTGTATATCAACTTACAAAAACATTGGTGTACAATGACAATTTATGGTAAATCAAAATCTATATGAATATTGCAGCATTTAGGTAGTTGAACGTTGAACCTTGTATAAAATAACACAATAGCATCCTTCTCCCCCACCCTACCCTAACTTGAGCAGAGAGACATCCGTACCAGTATGTGTAAGAGTAGTTATACAATTGGACGCCAAGACAGTTCCATCTATCTACAATAGGCCAGCATTTTGAACATTATACGGTAACTATAGGTTTCCCCTGGAGAGGGAGTGTAAGGAAGACATTTGTCCCCGTATACATTCTTGAACTAATGCCTGGGACGCTAGCTGTGCTGACTCAACGCACCCCTGCCATAAAGATGGGAGTGCATATTGACATACAAATTACTGATTTGCAGTTAGCGGCAGGACTTCTGTACATGTATTACTGTACTTATTAGGGCTTGCCGGAGATGACAGATTTCCTTTAAACAGCATCTTTTTTATTAATTATCTATATGATCACCTTGAATATGTAGGCCAGGGCTTATCAAATTTTTTCTACTAGGGCATCTTCAGTCAGAATATGGTGATGCCTACCACTTGTAGTCAAAGTCCATGCCAAAATAAAGCTGAATGCACACCCATTCATAACCCAATGGTGTGCAAGAAGTGTGAGTGTGCAATGGTGTGTACAGAGCTGGCTCAATTTAGATGAATGGGAGCTAAGCAGCAGTAACCTGGCACTGGCCACCACACTTTGAATAGAGCTGTTGTCACGGACGTGCTGAGACATACAGACGTTACTGGGACAGGTGGCTGGAGATCTGTGAGACTGGCAACACATGGTTTGATATGACATGTTTTCCTTTTGGATCAAATGACATCTGTGTTGTTTCTGGTGCTTGCCTCACCTTCAATCCTCAGCTGTGGCTATTGTGGTAATTTAACCTTCTCTATTTATTGTTGTCTCTCCCACTATGCTATGCGGTTTATAGCTTCTGTTGGACTTGTGGTTAGTTTGGTTCTTGGCTGAGTTCCTGGTGCTACTAAAGCTTCATTGAAGATAAGTGTTTTCTTTCCCTTTTGTATTTTGTTAATATTTTTGTGTGTGTTGCCTTTCCTTGTTGTTTGTCATTAGGCCTGAGGGAGACTTCTGTTTGTCCTTCCCTTTGGAGGAACAGGTAGACTCAGTCATGAAATTAGTTCCAGGGTCCTATAGGGTGAGATAGGATTCTAGGTATACAGTGTATGAACTTGCCTACCTTTGGGACCTGTTCATACTGGTAGTCTGTCAGGACTAGAGTTAGGGTTTTTCTTTAGGAGGTGTCCATTTTCCTTTCCTAGTTTCCAGGCCTTTTTCCGGCATCCCCTTTCCCTCCTATGCTAGGTGTGGTGTTTTCCTCCCACACACGAGCGTGACAGCTCTGCTTTGAACTCTGTTCAAGATTGAAGATGTGGCTCCAGAGGCTGCAGGGAAAAGGTGACTGGTGCGGTGTTGGGTGTGGGACCCCCACTGAACAGATATTGATAACCTATCCTGAGTATAGGTCATCAATATCAGTATCCCTGAAAACACATTTAAGCCTGACATAGGGTGTAAAGGGAAATACAGAAAATTCTTATAGACTACTATAGTAAACTATTGCAGTCTGTTATAAACCAGTAAATAATGTTATATTCAAGTCCCCTAGGGGGATTAAAAATGAAAACAAAAAAATGTAACAAAAATTTTTTTAAAACAAGAGTTAAAAATTAACCACTCCCTTTGCCAATTTTATATGTAAAAATAAACACGTTATAAAATATAAGCATAATTGGTGTCACTGCATCAGAAAATCTCCAAACTATTAAAGTATAAAAGTTTTTATCCTGCACGGTGAATCCTGTAATGAAAAAAAATATATATAAATGGTCAAATTGCCTTTTTTGATCACCTCAGCCAAATGAGTAAAAACTGATCAAAAAGTTATACATGTACCCCAAAATGGTATCAATATAAACGACAGGTTGCCCGGCAATAAACAAGCTCTCACATAACTTTGTAGATGGTAATATAAAAAATGATGACAGAATACAGTGATGCCAACAAAAATACGATTTCTTAAAAGTTTTTTTTATGAAGTAGTAAAATATAACAAAAGCTGCTATCTCGGTAATCATACTGACCACCTACATTTTTAATGTCATTTTTAGCACACCGAGAAAGCTGTATAAACAAAACCCAAAAGACAATTGTCGAATTGTTTTTCAACCCACAAAGAATTTTCTTCTTATTTTTCATTAGAAGATATGGTAAATGAAATGCTGCCTACAAATATAACTTGTCCCAAAAAAAAGAAGTTAAAAACATATTTCTCTTGGAAGGAGAAAAAGAAAAAAAGAAAAATGAAAAAACAATTGACCTGATCCTGGAGGGGTTCAAATATAGCTCAGTTTAAGGGCTCGTTCACACGACAGTATGTGAACAGTATGTAACACGACAGTGTTTTGCGGGCCATTTTTCCCAGATCCGTTTTTCTGGGGTATTTTCAGTAGTGTTTCCGGTTCCGTTCCATTTTTCCTGTATGGCATATACAGTAATTACATAGAAAACATTAGAATGGGCAAAAAAATTTCAATAGATGGTTCCGCAAAAACAGGAAAGGATACGGAAGACATACGGAGTACATTCCGTATGTGTTCCGTTTTTTTGCTGACCCATTGACTTGAAGGGAGCCACGGAACGTGATTTGAGGGCAATAATAGGACATGTTCTATCTCTTAACGGAACGGAAAAAACGGTAATAGAAAAAGTGATGTTTGAATTAACATGCGGTTTCCCCATTGAAATCAATGTGGAAGGTCTGCATACGGTTTTGGAGAGGATTTTTGGTGCGATATCCACACCAAAAATCCACAGTGTGAACATACGTAGCCTAACAATTTATGGGGTCAACTAAATTAGTGACTTCTCTTTACAAGAGACTATGAGGCATTTAGGCCCCTTTCACACGGGCGAGTATTCCGCGCGGGTGCGATGCGTGAGTTGAACGCATTGCACCCGCACTGAATCCGGACCCATTCATTTCTATGGGGCTGTTCACATGAGCAGTGATTTTCACGCATCACTTATGCGTTGCGTGAAAATCGCAGCATGTTCGGATGCGGTGCGATTTTCACGCATGGGTTCTAGGTGACAGTCTATTCACTGTATTATTTTCCCTTATAACATGGTTATAAGGGAAAATAATAGCATTCTGAATACAGAATGCATAGTATAATAGTGCTGGAGGGGTTAAAAAAAATTAAAAAGTTAACTCACCTTCTCCTCTTGATCGCGTAGTTCCAGGTCTCTTTACTTCTTTAATGATGAGCTGTGGGTTAAAGGACCTGTGGTGACGTCAGATCACATGCTCATCACCACAGGTCCTTTAGCCCACAGCTCATCATTAAAGAAGTAAAGAGACCGGGAACTACGCGATAAGAGGAGAAGGTGAGTTAACTTTTTTTTTTTTTTTTTAACCCCCTCCAGCACTATTATACTATGCATTCTGTATTCAGAATGCTATTATTTTCCCTTATAACCATGTTTGGGTACCAAACATGCGCGATTTTTCTCACGTGAGTGCAAAACGCATTACAATGTTTTGCACTCGCGCGGAAAAATCGCGCCTGTTCCCGCAACGCACCCGCCTCTTATCAGGGCCAAAAATAAGACGCCCATGTGAAAGAGGCCTTAGGGTACATTCACACGACTGTATGTATTTTGTGGTCTGCAAAACATGGATCTGCAAAATACGGGTAACATTTGCATGACATCTGTGTTGCCTTCATGGGTTTTTGCAGACTCAATGACTTTAGTGGGTCCATGGTCCACATTTGCAGTCAAGATTAAGACATTTTCTATCTATATGGATGTCTTCCATATGCTTTCCGCATCCGTATGTCCCTCCTGCAAAGGATAGAACATATCTTATACAATGTACAGCGCTGTGCTTGATAAGCTACGAGAAAGCCACATCGCTCAGCGCTTTGCCTTCTTAAACAGCTGATCGGCGGGGTCCTGGGTGTCGGACCCCGACTGATCAGATACTGACGGCCTAACCAGAGGATAGGTCATCACAGTATTTAAATCTCGGAAAATTCTTTTAAGGCCTCTTGCACATGAAAGTTTATTTTTTTTTCATTTCTGTTCCGTTTTTTGCTTTCCGTATATATAGTCCATATACGGAACCATTCATTTCAATGGATCCGCAAAAATAAAAAGGAAGATACTCCGTATGCCTTCTGTTTCCGTATTTCCGTTTTTCCGTTCAAAGATAGAACATGTCCTATTATTGTCCGCAAAACGGACAAGAATAGTACTGTTCTATCATAGGCCAGCTGTTCCGTTCCGCAAAAAATGGAATGCACACGGACGTCATCTGTATTTTTTTGCGGATCCGTTTTTTTGCGGACCGCAAAATACTGAAAAATCCGTACGGTCCGGTGCAAGTCAGTGTTTGAGCAGTGACTCTCATAGGTAATTGTGAGCCAAAACAAGTGGGAGTCAAAAACACAGAAAAGCTGTCTCTTTTTTAACTTAATAATCTAACTATATGAGTTATTGAGATTGTGTGCTGCGCTCACCCGGGGCGGAGGTTGGCACCTTTATCCTACTCTTTCACTTACGTTTTGATTTATCTAAGCTTATTTTTTATTTTATATTCTTATCCGAACAGTATGCTGTATTGTCTCTAGCTCAATTTATTGGACATTATTAATGCGCCCTGTATCATGTACTAGAGCCTTATATGTGTATTTTGCATTTTTCTTGCGATAAAGAGTTTTGACAAAAAATAAAAACCACACAAAAGGTGCATTTTTTTCCCTTATTTCTTTTTAAAAAGTTGAAGATGATAAATCTGGCTTAGGCTACTTTCACACTACTGTTTTTACTGGATCCGGCAGGGTTCAGCAAAAACGCTTCCTTTACTGATAATACAACCATCTGCATCCGTTATGAACGGATCCGGTTGTATTATCTGTAACATAGCCAATGACGGATCCGTCATGAACTCCATTGAAAGTCAGTGGAGGACGGTTCAGTTTTCTATTGTGTCAGAGAAAACTGATCCGTCCCCATTGACTTGCATGAGGGGTCATGCTGGATCCGTCTTGCATCACTTCCCAGGACGGAAAGCAAACTACAACATGTTGCGTTTTGCTCTCTGTTATAGGAACTAGAGTTGAGCGAACACCTGGATGTTCGGGTTCGAGAAGTTCGGCCGAACATCCCGGAAATGTTCGGGTTCGGGATCCGAACCCGATCCGAACTTCGTCCCGAACCCGAACCCCATTGAAGTCAATGGGGACCCGAACTTTTCGGCACTAAAAAGGCTGTAAAACAGCCCAGGAAAGAGCTAGAGGGCTGCAAAAGGCAGCAACATGTAGGTAAATCCCCTGCAAACAAATGTGGATAGGGAAATGAATTAAAATAAAAATTAAATAAATAAAAATTAACCAAAATCAATTGGAGAGAGGTTCCATAGCAGAGAATCTGGCTTCCCGTCACCCACCACTGGAACAGTCCATTCTCAGATATTTAGGCCCCGGCACCCAGGCAGAGGAGAGAGGTCCCGTAACAGAGAATCTGTCTTCATGTCAGCAGAGAATTAGTCTGCATGTCATAGCAGAGAATGAGGCTTCACGTCAGCCACCACTGCAACAGTCCATTGGCATATATTTAGGCCCAGCACACACACAGGCAGAGGAGAGAGGTCCCGTAACAGACAATCTGGCTTCATGTCAGCAGAGAATCAGTCTGCATGTCATAGCAGAGAATCAGGCTTCACGTCAGCCACCACTGCAACAGTCCATTGGCATATATTTAGGCCCAGCACACACACAGGCAGAGGAGAGAGGTCCCGTAACAGAGAATCTGGCTTCATGTCAGCAGAGAATCAGTCTGCATGTCATAGCAGAGAATGAGGCTTCACGTCACCCACCACTGCAACAGTCCATTGGCATATATTTAGGCCTAGCACACAGGCAGAGCAGAGAGGTCCCGTAACAGACAATCTGGCTTCATGTCAGCAGAGAATCAGTCTGCATGTCATAGCAGAGAATGAGGCTTCACGTCAGCCACCACTGCAACAGTCCATTGGCATATATTTAGGCCTAGCACACAGGCAGAGCAGAGAGGTCCCGTAACAGACAATCTGGCTTCATGTCAGCAGAGAATCAGTCTGCATGTCATAGCAGAGAATCAGGCTTCACGTCAGCCACCACTGCAACAGTCCATTGTCATAAATTTAGGCCCAGCACCCAGGCAGAGGAGAGAGGTCCCGTAACAGACAATCTGGCTTCATGTCAGCAGAGAATTAGTCTGCATGTCATAGCAGAGAATCAGGCTTCATGTCAGCCACCACTGCAACAGTCCATTGGCATATATTTAGGCCCAGCACCCAGGCAGAGGAGAGAGGTCCCGTAACAGAGAATCTGTCTTCATGTCAGCAGAGAATCAGTCTGCATGTCATAGCAGAGAATGAGGCTTCACGTCACCCACCACTGCAACAGTCCATTGGCATATATTTAGGCCTAGCACACAGGCAGAGCAGAGAGGTCCCGTAACAGACAATCTGGCTTCATGTCAGCAGAGAATCAGTCTGCATGTCATAGCAGAGAATGAGGCTTCACGTCAGCCACCACTGCAACAGTCCATTGGCATATATTTAGGCCTAGCACACAGGCAGAGCAGAGAGGTCCCGTAACAGACAATCTGGCTTCATGTCAGCAGAGAATCAGTCTGCATGTCATAGCAGAGAATCAGGCTTCACGTCAGCCACCACTGCAACAGTCCATTGTCATAATTTAGGCCCAGCACCCAGGCAGAGGAGAGAGGTCCCGTAACAGACAATCTGGCTTCATGTCAGCAGAGAATTAGTCTGCATGTCATAGCAGAGAATCAGGCTTCACGTCAGCCACCACTGCAACAGTCCATTGGCATATATTTAGGCCCAGCACCCAGGCAGAGGAGGGAGGTCCCGTAACAGAGAATCTGTCTTCATGTCAGCAGAGAATCAGTCTGCATGTCATAGCAGAGAATGAGGCTTCACGTCACCCACCACTGCAACAGTCCATTGGCATATATTTAGGCCTAGCACACAGGCAGAGCAGAGAGGTCCCGTAACAGACAATCTGGCTTCATGTCAGCAGAGAATCAGTCTGCATGTCATAGCAGAGAATCAGGCTTCACGTCAGCCACCACTGCAACAGTCCATTGGCATATATTTAGGCCTAGCACACAGGCAGAGCAGAGAGGTCCCGTAACAGACAATCTGGCTTCATGTCAGCAGAGAATCAGTCTGCATGTCATAGCAGAGAATGAGGCTTCACGTCAGCCACCACTGCAACAGTCCATTGGCATATATTTAGGCCTAGCACACAGGCAGAGGAGAGAGGTCCCGTAACAGAGAATCTGTCTTCATGTCAGCAGAGAATCAGTCTGCATGTCATAGCAGAGAATGAGGCTTCACGTCAGCCACCACTGCAACAGTCCATTGGCATATATTTAGGCCTAGCACACAGGCAGAGGAGAGGTTCATTCAACTTTGGGTAGCCTCGCAATATAATGGTAAAATGAAAATAAAAATAGGATTGAATGAGGAAGTGCCCTGGAGTCCAATAATATATGGTTATGGGGAGGTAGTTAATGTCTAATCTGGACAAGGGACGGACAGGTCCTGTGGGATCCATGCCTGGTTCATTTTTATGAACGTCAGCTTGTCCACATTGGCTGTAGACAGGCGGCTGCGTTTGTCTGTAATGACGCCCCCTGCCGTGCTGAATACACGTTCAGACAAAACGCTGGCTGCCGGGCAGGCCAGCACCTCCAAGGCATAAAAGGCTAGCTCTGGCCACGTGGACAATTTAGAGACCCAGAAGTTGAATGGGGCCGAACCATCAGTCAGTACGTGGAGGGGTGTGCACACGTACTGTTCCACCATGTTAGTGAAATGTTGCCTCCTGCTAACACGTTGCGTATCAGGTGGTGGTGCAGTTAGCTGTGGCGTGTTGACAAAAGTTTTCCACATCTCTGCCATGCTAACCCTGCCCTCAGAGGAGCTGGCCGTGACACAGCTGCCTTGGCGACCTCTTGCTCCTCCTCTGCCTTGGCCTTGGGCTTCCACTTGTTCCCCTGTGACATTTGGGAATGCTCTCAGTAGCGCGTCTACCAACGTGCGCTTGTACTCGCGCATCTTCCTATCACGCTCCAGTGCAGGAAGTAAGGTGGGCACATTGTCTTTGTAGCGTGGATCCAGCAGGGTGGCAACCCAGTAGTCCGCACAGGTTAAAATGTGGGCAACTCTGCTGTCGTTGCGCAGGCACTGCAGCATGTAGTCGCTCATGTGTGCCAGGCTGCCCAGGGGTAAGGACAAGCTGTCCTCTGTGGGAGGCGTATCGTCATCGTCCTGCCTTTCCCCCCAGCCACGCACCAGTGATGGACCCGAGCTGCGTTGGGTGCCACCCCGCTGTGACCATGCTTCATCCTCATCCTCCTCCACCTCCTCCTCATCCTCGTCCTCCTCGTCCTCCAGTAGTGGGCCCTGGCTGGCCACATTTGTACCTGGCCTCTGCTGTTGCCAAAAACCTCCCTCTGAGTCACTTCGAAGAGACTGGCCTGAAAGTGCTAAAAATGACCCCTCTTCCTCCTCCTCCTCCTCCTCCTCCTGGGCCACCTCCTCTTCCATCATCGCCCTAAGTGTTTTCTCAAGGAGACATAGAAGTGGTATTGTAACGCTGATAACGGTGTCATCGCCACTGGCCATGTTGGTGGAGTACTCGAAACAGCGCAACAGGGCACACAGGTCTCGCATGGAGGCCCAGTCATTGGTGGTGAAGTGGTGCTGTTCTGTAGTGCGACTGACCCGTGCGTGCTGCAGCTGAAACTCCACTATGGCCTGCTGCTGCTCGCACAGTCTGTCCAGCATGTGCAAGGTGGAGTTCCACCTGGTGGGCACGTCGCATATGAGGCGGTGAGCGGGAAGGCCGAAGTTACGCTGTAGCGCAGACAGGCGAGCAGCAGCAGGATGTGAACGCCGGAAGCGCGAACAGACGGCCCGCACTTTATGCAGCAGCTCTGACATGTCGGGGTAGTTGTGAATGAACTTCTGCACCACCAAATTCAGCACATGCGCCAAGCAAGGGATGTGCGTCAAATTGGCTAGTCCCAGAGCTGCAACGAGATTTCGCCCATTATCACACACCACCAGGCCGGGCTTGAGGCTCACCGGCAGCAACCACTCGTCGGTCTGTTGTTCTATACCCCGCCACAACTCCTGTGCGGTGTGGGGCCTGTCCCCCAAACATATGAGTTTCAGAATGGCCTGCTGACGTTTACCCCGGGCTGTGCTGAAGTTGGTGGTGAAGGTGTGTGGCTGACTGGATGAGCAGGTGGAAGAAGAGGAGGAGGAAGCCGAGAAGGAGGAGGTGGCAACAGGAGGCAAAGAATGTTGCCCTGCGATCCTTGGCGGCGGAAGGACGTGCGCCAAACAGCTCTCCGCCTGGGGCCCAGCTGCCACTACATTTACCCAGTGTGCAGTTAGGGAGATATAGCGTCCCTGGCCGTGCTTACTGGTCCACGTATCTGTGGTTAGGTGGACCTTGCCACAGATGGCGTTGCGCAGTGCACACTTGATTTTATCGGATACTTGGTTGTGCAGGGAAGGCACGGCTCTCTTGGAGAAGTAGTGCCGGCTGGGAACAACATACTGTGGGACAGCAAGCGACATGAGCTGTTTGAAGCTGTCTGTGTCCACCAGCCTAAATGACAGCATTTCATAGGCCAGTAGTTTAGAAATGCTGGCATTCAGGGCCAGGGATCGAGGGTGGCTAGGTGGGAATTTACGCTTTCTATCAAATGTTTGTGAGATGGAGAGCTGAACGCTGGCGTGTGACATGGTTGAGACGCTTGGTGACGGAGGTGGTGGTGGTGGTGTTGGTGGTACATCCCCTGTTTGCTGGGCGGCAGGTGCCAACGTTCCTCCAGAGGCGGAGGAAGAGGCCGAGGCGGCAGCAGCAGAATAGGCCGAGGCGGCAGCAGCAGAAGAGGTAGCAGGGGGAGCCTGAGTGACTTCCTTGGTTTTAAGGTGTTTACTCCACTGCAGTTCATGCTTTGCATGCAGGTGCCTGGTCATGCAGGTTGTGCTCAGGTTCAGAACGTTAATGCCTCGCTTCAGGCTCTGATGGCACAGCGTGCAAACCACTCGGGTCTTGTCGTCAGCACATTGTTTGAAGAAGTGCCATGCCAGGGAACTCCTTGAAGCTGCCTTTGGGGTGCTCGGTCCCAGATGGCGGCGGTCAGTAGCAGGCGGAGTCTCTTGGCGGCGGGTGTTCTGCTTTTGCCCACTGCTCCCTCTTTTGCTACGCTGTTGGCTCGGTCTCACCACTGCCTCTTCCTCCGAACTGTGAAAGTCAGTGGCACGACCTTCATTCCATGTGGGGTCTAGGACCTCATCGTCCCCTGCATCGTCTTCCACCCAGTCTTGATCCCTGACCTCCTGTTCAGTCTGCACACTGCAGAAAGACGCAGCAGTTGGCACCTGTGTTTCGTCATCATCAGAGACATGCTGAGGTGGTATTCCCATGTCCTCATCATCAGGAAACATAAGTGGTTGTGCGTCAGTGCATTCTATGTCTTTCACCGCTGGGGAAGGGCTAGGTGGATGCCCTTGGGAAACCCTGCCAGCGGAGTCTTCAAACAGCATAAGAGACTGCTGCATAACTTGAGGCTGAGACAGTTTCCCTGGTATGCATGGGGGTGATGTGACAGACTGATGGGGTTGGTTTTCAGGCGCCATCTGTGCGCTTTCTGCAGAAGACTGGGTGGGAGATAATGTGAACGTGCTGGATCCACTGTCGGCCACCCAATTGACTAATGCCTGTACCTGCTCAGGCCTTACCATCCTTAGAACGGCATTGGGCCCCACCATATATCGCTGTAAATTCTGGCGGCTACTGGGACCTGAGGTAGTTGGTACACTAGGACGTGTGGATGTGGCAGAACGGCCACGTCCTCTCCCAGCACCAGAGGGTCCACTAACACCACCACGACCATGTCCACGTCCGCGTCCCTTACTAGATGTTTTTCTCATTGTTATGGTTCACCACAACAACAAATATATTATTTGGCCCAATGTATTGTATTCAAATTCAGCGGGATATAAATTTGAGGCCTAGTATTTAGGCGCTGGGTGACCGGTATGGATTTAGTGACAGAATTAGACTTGGAAATGCACAGAAGCGTGTGTGTGAAGTTATTCTGAATGACCCTATGTGCACCTTCAATATGATCTACCCTTTTAGGGATAGATTTCAAATAGCTCTGATATAGCAGAAACGACTAAATTATGAAATTGCTAAATTGGGAATTGTATTTCAACCCAGAACAAAAAATGTGCTTTGACGGACACTAAATAACTTTCCCAGCCACAACAGGACAGCGGTAACGAGAGATTTAGCGGGATATAAATTTGAGGCCTAGTATTTAGGCGCTGGGTGACAGGTATGGGTTTAGTGACAGAATTAGATTTGGAAATGCACAGTAGCGGGTGTGTGAAGTTATTCTGAATGACCCTATGTGCACCTTGAATATTATATACCCTTTTAGGGATAGATTTCAAATAGCTCTGATATAGCAGAAACCACTAAATTATGAAATTGCTAAATTGGGAATTGTATTTCAACCCAGAACAAGAAATGTGCTTGAACGGACACTAAATAACTCGCCCAGCTACAGCACTAGGGACAGATTTAGCGGGATATAAATTTGAGGCCTAGTATTTAGGCGCTGGGTGACAGGTATGGGTTTAGTGCCAGAATTAGACTTGGAAATACACAGTAGCGGGTGTGTGTGAAGTTATTCTGAATGACCCAATGTGCACCTTGAATATTATATACCCTTTTAGGGATAGATTTCAAATAGCTCTGATATAGCAGAAACCACTAAATTATGAAATTGCTAAATTGGGAATTGTATTTCAACCCAGAACAAGAAATGTGCTTGAACGGACACTAAATAACTCGCCCAGCTACAGCACTAAGGGACAGATTTAGCGGGATATAAATTTGAGGCCTAGTATTTAGGCGCTGGGTGACAGGTATGGGTTTAGTGCCAGAATTAGACTTGGAAATACACAGTAGCGGGTGTGTGTGAAGTTATTCTGAATGACCCAATGTGCACCTTGAATATTATATACCCTTTTAGGGATAGATTTCAAATAGCTCTGATATAGCAGAAACCACTAAATTATGAAATTGCTAAATTGGGAATTGTATTTCAACCCAGAACAAGAAATGTGCTTGAACGGACACTAAATAACTCGCCCAGCTACAGCACTAAGGACAGATTTAGCGGGATATAAATTTGAGGCCTAGTATTTAGGCGCTGGGTGACAGGTATGGGTTTAGTGCCAGAATTAGACTTGGAAATACACAGTAGCGGGTGTGTGTGAAGTTATTCTGAATGACCCAATGTGCACCTTGAATATTATATACCCTTTTAGGGATAGATTTCAAATAGCTCTGATATAGCAGAAACCACTAAATTATGAAATTGCTAAATTGGGAATTGTATTTCAACCCAGAACAAGAAATGTGCTTGAACGGACACTAAATAACTCGCCCAGCTACAGCACTAAGGACAGATTTAGCGGGATATAAATTTGAGGCCTAGTATTTAGGCGCTGGGTGACAGGTATGGGTTTAGTGCCAGAATTAGACTTGGAAATACACAGTAGCGGGTGTGTGTGAAGTTATTCTGAATGACCCAATGTGCACCTTGAATATTATATACCCTTTTAGGGATAGATTTCAAATAGCTCTGATATAGCAGAAACCACTAAATTATGAAATTGCTAAATTGGGAATTGTATTTCAACCCAGAACAAGAAATGTGCTTGAACGGACACTAAATAACTCGCCCAGCTACAGCACTAAGGACAGATTTAGCGGGATATAAATTTGAGGCCTAGTATTTAGGCGCTGGGTGACAGGTATGGGTTTAGTGCCAGAATTAGACTTGGAAATACACAGTAGCGGGTGTGTGTGAAGTTATTCTGAATGACCCAATGTGCACCTTGAATATTATATACCCTTTTAGGGATAGATTTCAAATAGCTCTGATATAGCAGAAACCACTAAATTATGAAATTGCTAAATTGGGAATTGTATTTCAACCCAGAACAAGAAATGTGCTTGAACGGACACTAAATAACTCGCCCAGCTACAGCACTAAGGACAGATTTAGCGGGATATAAATTTGAGGCCTAGTATTTAGGCGCTGGGTGACAGGTATGGGTTTAGTGCCAGAATTAGACTTGGAAATACACAGTAGCGGGTGTGTGTGAAGTTATTCTGAATGACCCAATGTGCACCTTGAATATTATATACCCTTTTAGGGATAGATTTCAAATAGCTCTGATATAGCAGAAACCACTAAATTATGAAATTGCTAAATTGGGAATTGTATTTCAACCCAGAACAAGAAATGTGCTTGAACGGACACTAAATAACTCGCCCAGCTACAGCACTAAGGACAGATTTAGCGGGATATAAATTTGAGGCCTAGTATTTAGGCGCTGGGTGACAGGTATGGGTTTAGTGCCAGAATTAGACTTGGAAATACACAGTAGCGGGTGTGTGTGAAGTTATTCTGAATGACCCAATGTGCACCTTGAATATTATATACCCTTTTAGGGATAGATTTCAAATAGCTCTGATATAGCAGAAACCACTAAATTATGAAATTGCTAAATTGGGAATTGTATTTCAACCCAGAACAAGAAATGTGCTTGAACGGACACTAAATAACTCGCCCAGCTACAGCACTAAGGACAGATTTAGCGGGATATAAATTTGAGGCCTAGTATTTAGGCGCTGGGTGACAGGTATGGGTTTAGTGCCAGAATTAGACTTGGAAATACACAGTAGCGGGTGTGTGTGAAGTTATTCTGAATGACCCAATGTGCACCTTGAATATTATATACCCTTTTAGGGATAGATTTCAAATAGCTCTGATATAGCAGAAACCACTAAATTATGAAATTGCTAAATTGGGAATTGTATTTCAACCCAGAACAAGAAATGTGCTTGAACGGACACTAAATAACTCGCCCAGCTACAGCACTAAGGACAGATTTAGCGGGATATAAATTTGAGGCCTAGTATTTAGGCGCTGGGTGACAGGTATGGGTTTAGTGCCAGAATTAGACTTGGAAATACACAGTAGCGGGTGTGTGTGAAGTTATTCTGAATGACCCAATGTGCACCTTGAATATTATATACCCTTTTAGGGATAGATTTCAAATAGCTCTGATATAGCAGAAACCACTAAATTATGAAATTGCTAAATTGGGAATTGTATTTCAACCCAGAACAAGAAATGTGCTTGAACGGACACTAAATAACTCGCCCAGCTACAGCACTAAGGACAGATTTAGCGGGATATAAATTTGAGGCCTAGTATTTAGGCGCTGGGTGACAGGTATGGGTTTAGTGCCAGAATTAGACTTGGAAATACACAGTAGCGGGTGTGTGTGAAGTTATTCTGAATGACCCAATGTGCACCTTGAATATTATATACCCTTTTAGGGATAGATTTCAAATAGCTCTGATATAGCAGAAACCACTAAATTATGAAATTGCTAAATTGGGAATTGTATTTCAACCCAGAACAAGAAATGTGCTTGAACGGACACTAAATAACTCGCCCAGCTACAGCACTAGGGACAGATTTAGCTGGATATAAATTTGAGGCCTAGTATTTAGGCGCTGGGTGACAGGTATGGGTTTAGTGCCAGAATTAGACTTGGAAATACACAGTAGCGGGTGTGTGTGAAGTTATTCTGAATGACCCAATGTGCACCTTGAATATTATATACCCTTTTAGGGATAGATTTCAAATAGCTCTGATATAGCAGAAACCACTAAATTATGAAATTGCTAAATTGGGAATTGTATTTCAACCCAGAACAAGAAATGTGCTTGAACGGACACTAAATAACTCGCCCAGCTACAGCACTAAGGACAGATTTAGCGGGATATAAATTTGAGGCCTAGTATTTAGGCGCTGGGTGACCGGTATGGATTTAGTGACAGAATTAGACTGGGATATGGCCAAAAAATAAACAGACTATTGCTGGTTAAATGCACTTGGTGTGACAGCTTCACCCTGATGTAGGCTTTAGCCAAAAAACAACCACACCATTGAGGGTTAAATGCACTTGGTGACAGGCGCAGCTTGCCCCTGATTTAGTATATGGCCAAAAAATGAACAGACTATTGCTGGTTAAATGCACTTGGTGTGACAGCTTCACCCTGATGTAGGCTTTAGCCAAAAAACAACCACACCATTGAGGGTTAAATGCACTTGGTGACAGGCGCAGCTTGCCCCTGATTTTGTATATGGCCAAAAAATGAACAGACTATTGCTGGTTAAATGCACTTGGTGTGACAGCTTCACCCTGATGTAGGCTTTAGCCAAAAAACAACCACACCATTGAGGGTTAAATGCACTTGGTCGCAGCTTGTGCTGGCGCACCACAAGACACAAAATGGCCGCCGATCACCCCAGAAAAATGTGACTGACAAACGGTCTGGGCAGCCTAAAAACAGTGAGCAATTGAGGATCAGCAGCTCAATGATCCACAGCTGCAGATCGATCAGTTAATCAAGTCCTTTGGAGGAGTTAATCTGCCTAATCTCGCCCTACTGTCGCAGCCGCAACCTCTCCCTACGCTAATCAGAGCAGAGTGACGGGCGGCGCTATGTGACTCCAGCTTAAATAGAGGCTGGGTCACATGGTGCTCTGGCCAATCACAGCCATGCCAATAGTAGGCATGGCTGTGATGGCCTCTTGGGGCAAGTAGTATGACGCTTGTTGATTGGCTGCTTTGCAGCCTTTCAAAAAGCGCCAAGAAAGCGTCACAAAAGCGCGAAGAAAGCGACGAACACCGAACCCGAACCCGGACTTTTACGAAAATGTCCGGGTTCGGGTCCGTGTCACGGACACCCCAAAATTCGGTACGAACCCGAACTATACAGTTCGAGTTCGCTCATCCCTAATAGGAACGCAACTAAACGGAACGGAATGCATTTTGGAGCATTCTGTTCTGTTCAGTTTGGTCCCCATTGACAATGAATGGGGACAAAACTGAAGCGTTTTTTTCTGTATTGAGTCCCTATGACGGATCTCAATACCAGAAAGCGAAAACGCTAGTGTGAAAGTAGCCTTAAATCAGTTTGACAGGGTAATCTCACTCACTTTCATACCTACTTTTCGAAAGTGGTGTAAAGAATTAAAATGTTGCTAAATTTTAGGTCAAATAAGCCCCATAAATTGCAATACATTACTTTTTTAAAGGGCTTAGCCACATTCTGGGTTCTTGTGACCAATGTGTGTGTAAGATGACTATCTGACGCCTACTAATATAGCTTTTGTTGATATTCTGTGGCGTTTGCTGTATTTCATAGGCCATGTCTACATGTTGGGAAAATTTTCTGCGCTGTCCAGAAAAAATGGCCGCTGATGGAGGTTCATGTGACCAGACACATCACTCAGTCTCCGTATTTAAAAACACTGAGGGACATTTATCAAACTGGTGTAAAGTAGAACTGTAAATGCCACCTTTCATTTTTAACAGCTCCTTTGGAAAATGAAAGGTGGAATCTGATTGGTTGCTATGGGCAACTAAGCCAGTTCTACTTTACACCAGTTTGATAAATCTCCTCCACTGTATCTGTGTGGATTTAACTGGTCACATGACCCTCCATCAGCAGCCATTTTATGAACAACCAAACAAAAAGAGGAAACCGCGCTGCTCAGAATAGGTATAAGTTCACATTAGGAGTAAATAGGAGTGTCTTTGAGATGTTATTCCTCAGTATCCTGCATGGATTATCACAAAAGTCGATAAAACGGCTAGGGCAGCGCTAAAGCCCGCCCCTCTGAGCCAGTGAAGTCACCGAACACACCTGGAAGCTTCCGCCCGGCAGTGTGTTATGATAAACAAAAGAGCCCGTTCCCTGCACGATTTAGAACAGGGCAAGGGAGCGCATTGGAGCATGAGATGCTCCGATGCTAGCCTCAGGGGGGCTGCCTGAACCCGGACATCCCCTTTAAAGACAGACCAATTCTTTCTCGCAGCTTCCTTTATTTGCCATGCATTATTGTTGAATTGTGTAATGAAACTCAAGCTAAAGTCTTTTTCTTCCTTCTTCCTTCTATTCATTGCTCATGCACACGACTGTTGTTGTTTTGTGGTCCATTTTTCACGGATCTGTTGTTCTGTATCCGAGTTGTTGTTTTTTTTCTCTGATTTAAGTCCTCTTCCGTTCCGTTATTCCACAAAACATATCCATATGGTTTCGGTAAGCAATATTTTTTTTGCGGATCAGAAACGGAAACAGTAACTTATTAATCACCAAACATATGAGCAATATGGGCTGGGCATACCATTTCTACAGTATGGATCCGCAAAATACGGATGAAATACGGATGACATACGGATGTGTTCCGTGTGCGTTCTGTATTTTTTGCAGACCCATTGACTTAAATGGGGCCTCGGACCGTGATTTGTGGACAGTAATAGGACATGCACTACATATGTATATTTTATGTGGGGTTATGTATATATATCTATCAGAAGGGGATAAGTGTAGCAAAATGTAAAAACGAAAGTCCATATTGACGCTGGTGTGGTGAACGATAAGTGAAGCTGAGATGACGGTGGGGGGGGTAGGTAAACTCTTTATGGTGTAGGAGAGAATAATAGAGTAGAAGATGAATGGGTATAATCAACCATATGACTAAAAGAGGAGGAGGAGACAGAGGTATTTTCATGGGTTTTAAAGTTATGTCAGAAAAATGGTTTTTAAATGCAGTATGTGTTTTTATGTATGTGAATATGATTGTGTTGGAATTTTATAACTGATGTGGGGAATGGGGAATTTTGCTATGTTATAATCATGTGAATCAAGGTTGTGGTAATGCCCACATTACCCTGAAAAAGAAGCAATCTAGATGAGTCCACAGGTGCCCCAGACGAAGCGGAGACGAAACCCGGGCGTTTGATGAGAGGACGTGCGCATTTTATATGATTGTTGTTTTATGGATCTTGTGAGTAGAATAAATCCTTGTATTTAAACTCAGTTGGCAGCACTTCACTATGTTGGGCTATTTCTTCTGTTCTCTAGATTAGAGCATCGACTTGTGTGACAATCCATGCAGGATACTGAGGAATAACATCGCAAAGACACTCCTTTTTTACTCCTAATGTGAACTTATACCTATTCTGAGCAGCGCGGTTTTCTCTTTTTGTTTGGTTTCCAGTAAATTGTGAAAGGCGCCTACCTCACAACAAAGCCCGCAGCGCAATTAGTGAACATTGATTCAGGACTGCAATTTTGTTGCGTGTTAGTTTATCCTTTTTTTTTTATTCAGTTTTTCTTTTTGTTTATTTAGTTAGGATTGGGTGTATTGTTTTTTTTGTCACTGTAGACCTCTGTGTGGACAGCACAAAAGAAATGGCCAACAAGGGGAAATATCTTATAAAATATAGAAAATTGTGCAGAATTTCAACAAAGACTATATTAATCAGTGCCGTATAATCATCTTATGAACAGATTGGTCAACAGTAACCAGAAACTGTCCAACCCCTTTTATTTTTTAAACCAGAATTCTGGAGTGCAGAGCTTAATTAGTTCCAGCCAGAAGCGCTCAGATAGCACATTCTGTCCTCGCTGTAAGAGATGGAATCGAGAAGATCCCAAAGACTATTTATCAAGTGTGTTTTGCTTCCATCTCCTGCAGCAAGGCGAGAGACTGCGCTATGCCAGCACTGCGCGCTCTCTCCTTCTAGTGATCGTGGGGGTGTCAGCACTCAGACCCCCACCAATCAAAACCTTTAACATATCATTGAAATATAAACATTTTTCAAAGTGTAGTGACACTTTAAAATTGCCTCCACTTTCAAATATCTAGGAATCCAGGTCCTGACTTTGGTAGATAACACGAAATGCTCAACATACTGTACAAACCTGACTTTAGTAAAAAAGCAAAGATGTCCTCTAAGTATCTGGTCAAACAAGTTCAATCAAAATGATTTATATGCCACAACGCTTATATTTGCTTCATTATGTCCCGATTTGGCTCCCAATAGTATGTTTCCATAAAGTTAAAGGGGTTGTCCCACGAAAAATATTCTACAGTTTTTAAACCAGCACCTGGATTTGAATACTTTTGTAATTGCATTTAATTAAACATTAAGCATAGCCTGTAAGCTATTCAATAAAATGTATCTGTATAGCACCACCTGCTGTTTGTTTTTTTTCTTATTTCTTTGACCTGCTCACTGAGAAGGCCACACATGCTCAGTTTCATCCTTCAACTGTCTCCTGAGCTGTGATAGGGAGAGCATGGACACGCCCCCTGAGCTGCAGCTGAAAAGACACTCCCCTGAGCTACCTGCTCATCTAGCAGAGCAATGAATGGGGAGATCTCTGGATCCATGTAAGGTACAGGACTGGTTCTAGCTTTGTTAAAAAGGGATCACCATGTACTATACAATGTCTTATTTTCATTTTTTACATTATTCATAGGATAACCTCTTTAAGGCAATTTTTGTACCCTCATCTGAAGAGAGCAGTACTAAGAATCAAACTTGATACTTTGCAGAGATCTATAGAAGATAGAGGGCAGGCTATTCCCTCACCCTTGGCTGTATTACCTGCCCCAAACTGCTGCAAAGATATCTGATAGTGAAGCCCACAGTACTTTATAAACTGTGAATTAAACCTGGGGATATTTTCACTTGTGCCAATCCTCAAGAGCGGTGCTAAACCACCTGATTTGCAATTGCCCTTTTTTGCATAGATAGTGGAGGGAGGAACTGGATCTGATTGATACAGTTTATGCAGTGGCTCTCAATAGAAAACCATTGCTATGCATCATATTTTGCGCATCTGAAATAGGAGGAATGTATTGAGATTGGCATCTCTGACTTTAGTCTTGATAGGAAAGCTTGCTGATGTATAATGCACCAGAATCATTAGGATACACAACAGTCTTTAATACAATTGGCACACCCTTTGGGAGATCTATGTGCCAGAAAACGAAATCTATGTCAGCAAGGAAGCTTGTGTAGATTTCTGTTGTAATCTGCACCAGTCTATAGACAACATGGAGGCTATGGCGATTCCCCTCATAGCCATTCTCCTTCGGCAAGTGACAGGGTGGTGTAAAATGGCAAAAAATTAAAAATGTTGGCAGTAAACTGGAACTGCCCCAAAATATAGGACTTTTCTCACCCTGTTTTTGGTGTAAAAACTTAAAGGGGATTTGTCACTTCAGCAAATAGCATCTATTATGTAGAGAAAGTTAATACAAGGCACTTACTAATATATAGGAAAAATCTGAAGCATATGTGCGCTCCCACGGTCCCGGCCACCAGAGAAGCATGCACTTTTTCCTATAGTTTACAAGCACGGCCACCACTGATGGATTGCAGGGTGGTCGTAAACATGGAAACGAGCAGTGTATAATGTGATAGAAAAATGAACCCAGCCAACAAAGGAGGCAATATGGACAATCACAATACATTAGTAAGGGCCTTGTATTAACTTTCTCTACATGATAAATGCTATCTGCTGAAGTGACAAAACCCCATGGATGGGTTTTCCAGGTTATTCATAAAATCCCAGCATCTTTTGTCCTGTGTAGGAAAAAAAGTTTGGTCAACACTTACCTGCCTCAGTTACACTGGCTGTGGGTTCTCCCGCTCGGGTCCATATCAGAAGTGTTCCTTATATTGTATATGCAGCTGAATAGGAAGACTCAGGAACACTCCTTGTATATCAAAAAAGCTGAATATTAAAAAGGCACCTTGGCTAGGCAGCACCCCTACTTTAACTCTATTAAAGGGGTA
Source organism: Bufo gargarizans (assembly GCF_014858855.1). NCBI lineage: Eukaryota > Metazoa > Chordata > Amphibia > Anura > Bufonidae > Bufo > Bufo gargarizans. Next base: position 324,502,313 of record NC_058084.1, read on the forward strand.
CTCTTATCTCCCTGATCTCTTCCCACCTGGATGCAGTCACAAGTTGTGGTAAGAAGTACGAAAACAGCCAAGAGGGCTCTGATATGCCATTTACATAGCTGTGAGTCACGGAAACAGTGTAAGGCCACATGCACATGACCGTATGTATTTTGCGGTCCGCAAAAAAAGATCCACAAAAAATACGGATGACGTCCGTGTGCGTTCTATATTTTGCGGAACGGAACAGCTGGCCCCTAATAAACCAGTCCTATCCTTGCTCGTAATGCGGACAATAATAGGACAAGTTCTATTTTTTTGCGGAACAGAAATACAGACATACGGAAACGGAATGCATATGGAGTAACTTCCATTTTTTTTGCGGACCCATTGAAATTAATGATTCCGTATACGGTCCGCAAGAAAAACGGAATGGACAGAAAATACATTCATGTGCATGAGCCCTAACAGAGTAAACACAGTAAGCAATGCGGGTTTCGTAACATGTGAGACACAGAAACATCATTGCTCACTTCAGACATAAGGACTGAGCTGTAACTGAATTACGTGCAAAGAGCTGTAAACTATTGCAAATAATCATTAAAATAACCTGATTTATTAGGAAACCTTTTACTACAATATACCATTTAGACACAGTAAACTACAATGACATATGGTGCTTGCAGTGTATATGGGTAAGACGTTATGGAAAAACTGTTCTCAGAGAGACCTTCACTCTCTTCTGTAGTTGTACATTAACCAGTCAGATCTGATAGTGGTGAAAGGTAATAGAAGAGAATTTATAGAAAATCATCCAAGTGTTTACCCTCCTAGCTAACCCCACTTTTCGTTTTAAATGAAGCAGCAAGTTCATAATTATTAACAAGGATAATGATAGTAATACTAACCTGTGGATTATGTACAATATTCTCCTGAAATTATTAGAGTTCACATTATTTGCCTTATTCAATATAGTAACATAGTATATAAGGCCGAAAAAAGACATTTGTCCATCCAGTTCGGCCTGTTATCCTGCAGGAAGGAAGGAAAAAAACTGTGAGGTAGAAGCCAATCAGGCAATCAGAATAACTCCCTGGATCAACGATCCCTCTCTAGTAGCTATAGCCTGTAATATTATTACACTCCAGAAATACATCCAGGCCCCTCTTGAATTCCTTTATTGTACCCCATCACCACCTCTTCAGGCAGAGAGTTCCATAGTCTCACTGCTCTTACCGTAAAGAATCCTCTTCTATGTTTGTGTAGAAACCTTCTTTCCTCCAGACGCAGAGGATGTCCCCTTGTCACAGTCATGGGGATAAATAGATGATGGGAGAGATCTCTGTACTGTCCCCTGATATATTTATACATAATTATTAGATCTCCCCTCAGTCGTCTTTTTTCTAAAGTGAATAACCCTAATGTTGATCATCTTTCAGGGTACTGTAGTTGCCCCATTCCAGTTATTACTTTAGTTGCCCTCCTCTGAACCCTCTCCAGCTCTGCTATGTCTGCCTTGTTTACAGGACTGGTCCAACTAGTGATTTGTAAAGTGGTAGGACTATGTTCTCATCACAGGCATCTATGCCCCTTTTGATGCAACACCTTATCTTATTGGCCTTGGCAGCAGCCGCCTGACACTGGTTTTTACAGCTTAGTTTGATGTTTATTAAAATTCCTAGATCCTTTTCCATGTCAGTGTTACCCAGTGTTTTACCATTTAGTATGTACGGGTGACTTGCATTATTTCTTCCCATGTGCATAACCTTACATTTGTCAGTGTTAAACCTCACCTGCCACTTCTCTGCCCAAGCCTGCAATCTATCCAGATCCCTCTTATTAGTATACTGTCCTCTTCAGTGTTAATTACTTTACACAGTTTAGTGTCATCTGCAAAAATGTATACTTTACTATGCAAGCCTTCTACAAGATCATTAATAAATAAATTGAAGAGAATATGGCCCAATACTGACCACTGAGGTACTCCACTAGTGACAGTGACCCAATCTGAGTGTGTACCATTAATAACCGCCCTCTGTTTCTATCACTGAGCCAGTTACTTACCCACATACAGACATTTTCCCTTAGTCCGAGCATTCTCATTTTATATACTAACCTTTTATGTGGTACAGTGTCAAATGCTTTGAAGAAGTCCAGATATACGACACCCATTGATTTGCCGCTGTCAAGTCTAGAACTTACCTCCTCATAGAAACTGATTAAATTATAATTAAATGACCGATCCCTCATGAAGCTGATATGATGTTATTTGCTTATTTTCATTGAGATCCTCCAAGATAGCATCTCTTGGAAACCTCTGAACTTTCTCAGTGTTTTGAAAAAGAATACAAGATGATAGATAAACCTCCATATATAATTAATAATGCAAACATCAGTCTCCAGTTGGCCATACACATTAGATATTTCAGCCGACAGCTTGAAATCAATGGGTTCAGCCATCATACATTCAAAGTGTATAGAGAACTTAAAGAGGTTCTCCGGACTTTTAATATCGATGACTTATCCTCAGGATAGGTCATGAATATCAGATCGGCGGAGGTCCGATACCCGGAACCCCCACCAATCAGCTGTATAAAGGAAAGACGCGTACAGTTCATGTGTTCCGTCTCCTATCTCTCTTCCTGCATCCCATAGACATACTGTAGCAGCAGCGAGCAAGAACAGAAAAGGGAGATGGCACGTGCACATGGTGCGTGCCTTCTCTTCATAAAGCTGATCGGTGGCTGTGAAAGGTGTTGGGCTCAACTTGCTAGTCTGAAAAAGATAGTTATACCATTTATGGTGTATCACTATGGATATTTAGTCTTGGATACAAAGTCTGTGAATGCAATAATTCATTTTATAGATTCTAAATATGTAGTGGTGTGCCTAGCCTCCAGATGCCATGGAGGGAGCCCTGGTGACACCAAGCAGAACTCGCACTCTCAGCAGAACCATTCAGTGCAGTGTTCATTGGCTGTCCAAAATGTTGTACAGTGTAAGAGACCCTCAGGTGCTTATAAAGTGTCCAGTTTGTTTCAATCAGGTTTTTTTTTTTTCTGTATCCAAATAGACAGGATTATGTAAGTACTAGTATTGATCGAGCACCAAAGGGCTCGGGTGCTCGAGTAGAACACCTCGGGATGCTCAGGTGCTCTACCGAGCACCCAAGCACAATAGGAGAACCTGAGCATTAAACCAGGCACCCTCTGCTCTGAAGAGGGGAGGGTGTCTGGTTCACAGGAAAAGGTCAGAAATTGATAGAAACACCACCAAAATGGATCGAGAACACCATGGGGAGGCTGTCTGAATGCATCTTGGACTCCCAGGTCGCTGCTGGAAACAATGTTGTTGGAGTAGTACGCCACTTTTACAGACTGACAATAATACGCACCAAACAGAAGATAAAATAGATTTTAGAGGAAAAATTGTTAGGAAACATTCTTTCCTGTATATTTACTTCTATATAAAGTGCAAGTGCTGCCAAAAATTACAAGTAAGAGGCACTCCAATACACCCATTATTACACATAAAGGAGGGTACATACACACACTTGAAAAATTATGATTGATGGCCTGCTGGTGACCCTCAAAAACATTATGAGCAAGGGCCTGCTGGTGACCCTCTAAAACATTAGGGGCGAGGACCTGCTGCTGATCTGACCATTTAAAACATTAGGGGTGAGGGTCTGCTGCTGAGCTGACCATCTAAAACATTAGGGGTGAGGGTCTGCTGCCAAGCTGACTCTCTAAAACATTAGGGGCGAGTGCCTGCTGCTGATCTGACCATAGAAAAAATTATGGGCGAGGGCCTGCTGCTGAGCTGACCATCTAAAACATTAGGGTGAGGGTCTGCTGCCGAGCTGACTCTCTAAAACATTAGGGGCGAGTGCCTGCTGCTGATCTGACCATGGAAAAAATTATGGTTGAGGGTCTGCTGCTGAGGTGACCATCTAAAACATTAGGGGTGAGGGTCTGCTGATGAGCTGACTCTCTAAAACATGAGGGGCGAGTGCCTGCTGCTGATCTGACCATGGAAAAAATTATGGTTGAGGGCCTGCTGCTGAGCTGACCCTCTAAAACATGAGGATCGAGGGCAGCCTAATAAGCATCTTGATATGATGGAGGAGGATGACGAGAAAAGAAAGATTGAACCATATACCCTTTTTGTGGTGGAAGGGGTGCATGGGAATACAGTGTATTCAATACACCATAAAAGACACATTTAAAGTGCCTTTATGTTCAGCCGCTTTCCTCTGGTGGAGTAGAGAAGTCAGGGGCAATCCAGGCCTTGTTCATTTTTATAAGAGTCAACCTGTCAGCATTTTCAGTTGACAGGGGAATGAGATTATCAGTTATTATGCCCCCAGCAGCACTAAATACCTGCTCTGACAAAATGCTGGCAGCAGGGCAGGCCAGCACCTCCAAGGCATAGAGCACCAGTTCGTGCCACGTGTCCTTGTGACAGTAGGCCGAGCATCAGGGTGAGGGTGCTGGCAGGGTGTCATGAAACTGTCCCAGGCCTTGGAGAGTGTTGCCCTGCCACTGTTGCAACTCTTGTGTGTTCCCCTCGTCTCCCCTCCTCTGTTGCCAAAGGTACTAAGTACTCTGCCACCAGCGTTGTCAGCTGCAAATTTTTGGAGTAATTTTTCCACAAGGATCTTCTGGTATTGCACCATTTTGCTAGTCCTCTCCACCATAGGAATGAGAACTGAGAAGTTCTCTTTGTAGCAGGGGTCGAGAAGGATGAACAACCAGTAATCAGTGTGGGCCAAAATGCGTACAACACGAGGGTCACAGGAAAGGCAACATAACAAAGTCAGCCATGTGTGCCAGAGTCCCAACAGACAAAATTTCGCTGTCCTCATCAGGAGGATGACTCTCAATATCTCTTCTGCCCATCCACGCTGAACCGATGGAATAGACATGCTATGGGTACTACTCTCTGTAGCAGAGGCAACCGTCTCTTACTCCTCCTCATCCTCATCCAATTTACTCTGAGAAGGCGAAATGAGGGGGGTCTGGCTATCACCCTGTGTACTGTCTTTCCCCATTTCCACTTCTTCCACATGCAAAGCATCCGCCTTCATTGTGAGCAGCGAGTGTTTCAATAGACACAGAAGTGGGATGGTTACGATGATAATAGCGGAATCGCCCCTCACCAGATGTGTTGATTCCTCAAAGTTGCGTAAAACCTCACAGAGGTCAGACATCCATGCCCACTCGTCGCTTGTGAAGAGAGGAAGCTGACTGGAAAGGCGATGATCATGTTGCAGCTGGTATTTCACTACTGCCCTCTGCTGCTCACAAAGCCTGGCCAACATGTGGAACGTGGAGTTCCAGTGAGTACTTGCGTCGCACAACAGTCGGTGAGCTGGCAATTGCAAGCGCTGCTGCCAGACTGATTGCAGCTATAGATGACTTTTGGAAATGGGCACACACGCGGCACACCTTCACCAGTAGCTCAGGCAAATTGGGGTAGGTTTTGAGAAACTGCTGAACCACTTAATTTAACACGTGGGCTAGGCATGGTATGTGTGTGAGCTTGCCAAGCTCCAAAGCCGCCACCAAGTTACGGCCATTTTCAGACACAACCATGCCTGGTTGTAGGTTAAGTGGCGAGAGCCACAGTTCAGTCTGGTCCCTTATACCCAGCCACAGCTCTGCGGCGGTGTGCTGTTTGTCACTTAAGCAAATAAGTTTTAGCTCGGCCTGTTGCCGCTTCCCCACTGCAGTGCTACACTGCTTCCAGCTACTGACTGATGGCTGACTGGTGCTGCAAGATGAGAATTCTGAGGTGGAAGTGGAGGAGGAGGTGGAGGAGGAGAAGGGGGGATTGCAGCTACTAATGTAGGGCCCGCAATCCTTGGCATCGGTAGCACCTGTGCCATCCCAGGGTAGGACTCGCTCCCAGCCTCCACAACGTTCACCCAGTGAGCCGTCAGGGAGATGTAGCTTCCCTGGCCACAAGTACTTGTCCATGTGTAAGTCGTTAAGTGGACCTTCCCAATAACTGCGTTGGTCAGGGCACGGGTGATCTTACAGGACACATGCTGGTGTAAGGCGGGGACAGCACACAGGGCAAAATAATGGTGGCTAGGGACTGAGTAAAGAGGGACGGCTGCCGCCATCAGGCTGCGGAAAGCCTCAGTTTCCACAAGCCTAAATGGCAACATTTCCAAGGCCAGCAATTTGCAAAGGTGCACATTTAGTGCTATGGACTGTGGGTGGGTGACTGGGTATTTGCGCTTTCGTTCAAAGGCCTAGGCTATGGACATCTGTACACTGTGCTGGGACACAGAAGTGGATGTGCTAGATGATGGTGCTTAAGAAGGTCCAGGTGCAGGGCGGGAGGCATCCGGGCCTGCGTCTTGGACAGGGGATTGGCCAGCACATAACACAGGGGAAGAGGAAGCAGTGGTGTGACCCGCAGACACTGATTGTGGACCCAGGCGTTCGGCCCACCTATTAGGCTGCTTTGATGCCATGTGGCGGATCATGCTGGTGGTGGTGAGGTTGCTAGTGTTCACGCCCCTGCTCATTTTGGTACGGCACAGGTTGCAAATGACAATTCTTTTATCATCCGCACTTTCCTTAAAAGACTGCAGAACACCTACCCCTTGGCAAGGGAGATTGCCGCAAGGGGGTGCTCTAGGGAACAGTTGCGGGCCTGTTTGGTGTGGACCGCCTTCTCCCTTTTGCCACCCCATTGCCTTTTCCAGCCTATTGCGGTGCTGCGGATCCCTCCCCCTCTGTACTGCTCTTCTCACTCGGCTTGCTACCTTCCCAGGTTGGGTCAGTGATTTCACCATCCACCACCTCCTCTTCCTCACTCTGGTCATCCTCCTGACTTGTTGACCTAACAAGAACCTCACTTATTGTCAACTGTGTCTCATCATCATCATCCACCTTGTGAAACACTAATTGCTGTTCCCCACCGTCGTCTTCTTCTGACTGTGGATGCTCAAGAGTTTGGGAATCAATGCACAAGATCTCCTCATGTCCCTCTTCAAGCGGGCTTGGCGAGAGGCCCAAATCAAGGAATCGCGCTGAAAAGAGCTCCTCGGAATATCCAAGTGTGGGATCACTTGTTTGCCAAGACTCTCCATTGTGAGAGGAATGAGGATCAGGGTGAGGATTCTGTTGACCAGACTTTTGGCTACTGAGACTGGACTTTGTGGAAGACAGGGTGGTGCTTAACCGACTGGAAGCATTATCTGCTGCAATCCAACCGACCACCTGGTCGCACTGGTGTGACTTCGAGAGTGGTGTCCTGCGCCGCCCTGCAAACTGGGACATGACAAGCTATTGGGGATGAGTGTGTTTCTTGGGCTCTGGCAGCAGGCACAGTTTTACCGCGCACAGCCTCTGCGTATGCCATCAGCAGCACGGCCACTTCCCCGTCCCTTACTGCTCGCCTTCCGCATATTAAATGGTATTCTTGCAAATATGTCATACGTACAGTAGCGCAGGTTTTGTAATTGTATCCGCAAATAAATTACACTGAATGTCACAGATATTTAGGATGTGCAAACGTTATACAGGAGATGTAGTGCAGGTAATATCGCTGTCACCAGCGGCGAAACAATGACACTGAATGTCACAGATATTTAGGATGCGCAAACGTTATACAGGAGATGTAGCGCAGGTAATATCGCTGTCACCAGCGGCGAAAAAATTACACTGAATGTCACAGATATTTAGGATGCGCAAAACTTTATACAGGAGAAGTAGCGCAGATAATGTCGCTGTCACCAGCGGTGAAAAAATTACACTGAATGTCACAGATATTTGGGATGCGTAAACGTATACAAGAGATGTTGCGCAGGTAATGTCCTGTTAGCAGCGGCTAAAAAAATTACTCTGAATGTCACAGATATTAGGATGCGCAAACGTTATACAGGAGATGTAGAGCAGGTAATGTCATGTCAGCAGCGGCCAAACAATTGCAATGGATGTCACAGATATTAGGATGTACAATGTAACACAACAGATCTAGCAGAGGTTGTGTACTGTCAGCAGTGGCCAAACAATTGCACGCAATTTAGCGCAGGTTGCGCTACTAATATGTATGCAGCATATAAAACAATAGTCCTTAAAAGGACCTTTGAGTCTCAAACACCTTTCAACACTAAACCCTGCCTGAAAAAAAAAACAATTCCTGGCCCTACACTATCTGTCCCTTCTGCTGCAGCTCTCCCTGACTAGGACTGAGCCGAACCACGTGTCATCGGGTGCTATATAGACGCGTTCCGGCCAATCACTGTAATGCCAGTAACCAACATGGCTACGGCATTACAGTGAGTGCCAGTATTTTCCTGCACGTTTATTGGCTGCGTAGCACCCAACTAACGTGTGGGGAGTAGACTCGAGCATGCTCACCTAACACTAATGCCAGACCTAAGCCAAGCTCGGTTGCCGCTAACTCTGTGCAAGTATGTCCCTTCTGGCAAGACAAAAGCAATGTCATGTGCAAGATCTTCAGTATTAAAATAAGCCGTCGGTGTTCAACACAAACGGAAGGTTCTAGTGCAGCACATGAAGTGGCATCACCAGTTCCTATGGGAAAATAGAAAATGACGCCGGCTAGTGCAACAAGAGTGTCCCCCTTCATTCGGTCTCATTTGCAATGACCAGGCCGCATCTACATGCAGTACAGTGTTCTTATCATCAACCCCTTCCTGACATGAGATGTACTAGTATGTCAGATGTTAGGTCTTTAAAGATGGCACCCGCTCCGGAGTGGAGTGTACGCCATAGCAACCAGGTACCTGCAGTTTCACCTAGGCCTAATGTCCGCAACCAACGGCAACCTGACCTGGAGAACGAAAGTAACAGGTCAGTTTTACCGCATAGTGAACGCCGTAAAAAACAAACAAACATAAAACTGTTGCAGAATTTTTTATTTTTTTTCAATTGCATACCATTTTGATTTTTTTTCAAGCTTCCCTTCACTACATCGCGTGCAATATTAAATGGGGCCATTAGAAAGTGCAAAAAAACAAGTCCTCATATGGCTATGTGAATAGAAAAAAAAAAGTTCAAGGTCCAAGAAGGCAGGGAGTAAAAAATTTAAACGCAAAAAAAGAAAATTGCTCTGTCATCAAGGGGTTAATGCATACACTAGATTCCACCCCTTCTGTATTTTGTCTGCTATTTCATTTTGGGTTTAAACTAGTATTTTACTCCAATTCTTTTTCCCATCTACTTAAATGTTTAAACTCCTTGGGTCTGTTTTAGAATAATGTATTATGCGATATACTGTATGTATGATGCGGAGGGCTTTCCATTCATGTGTTACTGGAAGACACATGTAATCTTTGTGATCAGCAAAAATTACTGCATTTCCCTCCCCCCAAATGTGTGTACTATTCTTACACATGTAAAAGCTACTTTACTTTCTTAGAGGGGTTTTCCAGACTAACGATATTGATGATCTATCCTGATGACATTATCGTTAGGCCCAAAAACCCTATTTATACTTTCTCTATTTATACTTTCACATTTGCGTTGATAATTCCGGTATTGAGATCCTAGCAGAGGATTAAACGGATCCGTTTAGATTTTGCACATCAGGAAGCATCCGTTCCGTTAGGATGTGGTTGTGTGAAATCAAAACTAAAAAAGGAAACCATCTGTCGCTAAATACATTGAAAGTCGTTAGGCTCCTAAAAAAAAAAATTGATCCGTCACCATTGACTTACATTGTATTCAGTGCCTGATCCGTTTTTTTTTCCATTTTTATGACTGTTTATGACTTTGCAAGCTGTGGTTTTTGTGTCTGATCACAAAACAGAATGCTGCCAAAAAGTGTCATTACTACCAGTTAGGCCTCATGCACACAACCGTTCCTTTTTTTGTGGTCCGCAAACCATGGATCCACATGTAGACATGCCTATTCTTGTCCGCAAAATGGACAAGAATAGAACATGCTATATTTTTTTGCGGGTCCTCAGAATGGAGCAACGGATGCGGACAGCACACCTTTTGTCGCCCCTTTGAAGTGATTGGGTCCTGCGGCTCGGATGCGGACCCGAAAAAAAACGGTTGTGTGCATGAGGCCTTAGGATACAAAAAAAAATAAAGAAGTAGAATATTTCCTATATCATTTTCGGCACTTTATGATCCACTGCTGATTTACTTGATTCAAAAAGTGCACCAAAACAGCATAAAAAACTGCTCATCTAAATATCATAGTACATTTTAAAGTCAATGACTAAAATATTGGTTAAATGCGCACTACCAAAATGATCACTAGAGTAATATAATACATGATCATATTTAATGCAGTAAAGAATAAAATTCACTAAACCGACAATTTTGTTAACATACAAGGTTTTCTAGTTGTGAAAAATGAAGGCCCCTAATTCACAGAGCTCCGTGCTTGAACTTCTCTCCCTACGCACATACTGTGGATACAGCTGATTATTGAACTGCAGAAAGGCTAAAAGCTATATAATAAGATTTCATTTAACTAGAACAGTGGAAGTCAATAGATACAAGCACCAGGCAGAATATCTTAGAATGTGGCCATGCACTTTAGATTGCTGTTCCTCTATTACAATGCATGCTTTTTAATGGAAAAAGAGAAGTAAGGCACCACGAGGCATCTCTCGCAACTGCTAATCTCCCATGAGAAGATGTATTGCTCATGCTGAAACTCGACAAAACATCCGTTCTTTCTCTCGACATCTGTCATTGAGGAAGATACACATTAGATGGCTGGCTGGTCCAGCCAAAATCAGCAGGTTTCAGCATTCTTCTAATGAGTATGTCACCTTTCAGGTATGGGCACAAGGTCAGGTTCCAATCAAGTTTTAGATGCCAAAATCAGGAGTGCATCATAATTAGAGAGAAGGTGTTAAGGACAGTTATGACCTGTCCTTTTTTAATTCCCTCCTAGTTTTGGCTTCCAAATTTGCATAATGAAGCCTGAACGTGGGCCATACTCTAACTCAAAGAGTAGTACCCACATAACAGTGTCAATAGTAGGATGCAAACTCATAGGAGTGTAATCAGCAATTCACCTATTAATGCCCTTAGGAGTATGCCACATAAAGTAGTTTAACACCCCAACAGATTAATACCATAAGGAAGCTAAATCCATTCTCAGTGATATTCTTGAGGGTTGATACAATTTTCACTTGTCTTCTATCAGTAGGGCAGTGATAAAGATATAAAGATTTATTGCTGGTGTTAGAGGACTTTTCACCGGTCCTGAAAATACCATATAAATACCTGGCAGTGTAGGGCATATTGAGGACATGTGATATTGCTTATCTTTTTTCCTATGTGCTGCTCCCCATTGCGCCCCCCTTTCTGGTTTCCCGTCCTATATGCTAATCCATACCATCGGTACAGGGAGGAAGAGACGGCCGTGTTTCTCAGTGGAGCGCAACACAGCCAGGGAGAAGGTGAGCTTTCTTTTTTCTCCCTGGCTGTGAGGTGCTCGCCTGTGATTGGCCAGCTCACAGCCAGGGAGAAGGAGTTGCCCCCTGAGAAACACGACCATTTCCTCCTCCCTTCGAACAATAAAATTCGGTGAACAGCTGAATCTAATTTTCCAATACTTCGCTCATCTCTAGAAGCAACCAAATAAAAACTGTGAATCGGAATTTAGATTTTTTTCAATTTTTTTTAAACCTTTTTAAAAGCTCCCATAGGGAACTTGAACATGCAATCATTACATTGCTTCTCTCAGACTCAAATGCATTGCCATAGGCAGGGTCTCAATAGGAAGATATCTGCTCAGCCTCAGGTCATTCAGGAGGACAGAGGCTGCTGCACACAATATCCGGCTTCCCAATCCCCGCTAGGGGAAGCCATTGCAGGACTGGGAGCATGCGCTCCTGAGTTTTTTAGCTCCCATGGTAACCTTTGACCACCACATCTGAGCGGTGAAATGACTGCGATCGTTGTTATTGTCGATCACAGACCTTAGCCCCCGATGTCTGCTGTTTAAAACAGCAGGTACCCAGCAGCTATGGTGCCCACTGTTCTTGTGAGCAGGTGCCATCTTTAAGTTGAGTCAGTGTGCAAAAATCAGTCCTGCAGTCATCACATGTCATCCCTGATTAGCAAACTGCTATTGACTTGTACAAATGGCTGGGACCAGTAATATATCCATGTGCAGTGATATAACCACCAATGAAACATACAATGAGTTAGAGCAGAGAATGTGAACAGTTGATCTCCTTAAACTCTATAAAAAAAATGGGTAGATGTAGTAAATTCTTTCAATATTCTCTTCTCCACTGATTCTCCATAATGTGAAGCATATCCCGAATCTGGCCAATTAATTTTTCCATCTCTAAAAATGATATTTTGGTTTATTTGTGAAAATACTGTAAGTACAATAATTAGTTACACATAGAAGCAAATAAAATTCCAATTTTGTGTGCATGCTTATAACATGCTGTGTGCACACTGAACTTCATATTCATCTTGACAGGATTCCTTTACGTTGTCTTAGGCTACATTCACATGACAGTGATCAAACATCAGCTGTTAAAAACGTATAGACTGTCTGCTTTTAACGCCCATTTTTCATCCTTCTGTGCTTTGTTTTCCCGTTCTAACGGCCGTTTTTCACCGTATTGTCACCGATTTTAAACTGATGATTTGTATTGGTTTACTTTAACTCTCAACCTTCTGAAAATACCCACAGAATAGTCACATGATCGCCCAGGCGCCATTTTTTCTGACTTCTGGAGCATATACAGTTTGTTGGATTCCTCGGTTTGTTTTCAGTGGTTTATGGCGTCTTTCTTGCGTATTACAGAGTGCAACATGTCCTCTTGACTTGTGGACGGAGTGCTGCAGCGCTGGCTGATTTCTAAGCTATTTGGCGAGTGATCCTCCTAACTGTTAGTTCCTTGGTGATATGCTTCAAATTTGGGATACTGTAGCAGCAGATTCTGCTGCAGTAGAAAGAACAAGCCCCTTAGCTACAAGGGTGGACATAATCTAGCAGAGCAAATGGAGCAGTCATGAATGGGGGGATCTCTGGACCCATGTGAGGTACTGGTTCTAGCTTTGTTAGAAAGAGACTGTCATGTCCTATATAATGTCTGATTTTCATTTTTTACATCAATCATAGCATAACCCCTTAAGGCTTTTTAAACATGCTGTATGATAACACCGTTAAATGTGCATTTATTTACCAATAGCTATGTATGTCAGTATCACTCATTTACTATTGCTGTCATTGCGTTCCAGAGCTAGGGGAGGGGGATGCTGGAGGGGAAAGAAAAATGAACAAAAAAATAAATGAAAAGAGATAACAAGTTTTCCTAAAAATTATGAAGCCTAGGAGACTAGAGGGGGTTATATACCAACTTTCAGGGAACAATTTTGGTTTGGCCCGAACCGATTCGGGTCTGAACCAAACTTTCTCACGTGAATTTCAGAAATTCAGCAAACCGGACCCAAAACGAGTCTCTTTTCATTTGAATTTCAAAAATTCAGCTAACTACATCTCTACATGTAAATATTTCTAAATTAATATCCAGAGGAGATTGTCGTGATTACATGACAAGTAACATATTTAGTAAAGTTTACCACTTACAGACACATACAAAAGTCTCTTCTTAAAGGGGTATTAATGTACTAGGTAATACTACTAGGTAAAAGTACTAGGTAATACTGTCAGATCGATGGGGGTCCTACCACTGGGACCCCCACCAATCACGAGAACGGGGGCTCCCTAACCCCTGCAGGCTCCTTGCTGTTCCTCTGAACTGACCAGAGTGCTCGGCTATCTCCAGAACTCCCATAAAAATGAAAGGAGCAGGTGCGCGAATGTGCGACCAGCTGCTTCGGTCATTTCAGGTGAGCAGCAGGGGGGCTGCAGGGGGTACGGGACCCCTTGTTTTTGTGATCGGTGGAGGTCCCCTGTGGATAAGGGGATAACTTTTACCTACTGGAATACCCCTTTAAGTACAGAATATGCTGTCTGAACCCAACCATTCTAGATGACACAAGAAATCATCAAGTGGAAAGTCAAAACCAATGTCAGAAACATAAACCAATTTTTATGGTCATAAAAAACATTTTATGGTTGTATAAACTTTGGAGCTCACTGTATAAACGATGTTACAAAACTCATGATCCTGGTCAACTATTTTGGAGTATATTTGATAGTTTACATTGCATTTTTGCTTGCATGCAGCATGTATGTCAGGAAAGGGTCCTTTTGGCCTCTGAAATGTCAATATACTGCAGAAAAAGAGGAAGAGCATAGTAGGACAAGTGACAATGTGAACACTGGCTCATTAATGCTGACTCGTTATTGCACTTTGACTGTTACTCCCATCTAGTTGTATATGGCTCTTATCACTAATTAATGTATAACAGATAAGTCTGACTCATGATATCTTCAGTGTACAGCGTCAGAGATGTCTGAAATCTTTAGTCAAGGTTAGTGAATAGAGAACAATCCACTATACTAGACCATATCTTCTGTAAACAGTGGGTTCTGACTGGCTTGACTTTTTTTTGCTGTGTTTTTAATAAATTAATTTATTTTATCATTTTATGCAGCCAGATGTTATTATAAGTGCTTAGTTAGATGCACTATGTGCAAAACTTTTCTTTAAGGAGAATTATTTTGTGGTTTGCAGCCTCTGTATAGGACTGCATGTTCAGAAAAGCAAACAGTATAAAGTAGAAATATAGTGGCTCACCCGTTTCGATTTCTGGATATAGGTGCACTGTTATAAGACTGCCCCACAGTCTAGACGTAAAAAATTATGTTTTCAAAGTGTTAACAGGCACTCAGTCACCGGGAACTGTACCGAAAACCAATATTTTATTATATTATACCAAGTGTAGATACCGTAAATCAATGCAGACAATAAAAATAGATTTTAAAAAATACATTGGTAGATATTTACATAAAAAAAAAATATTATTTAAAAACAGGTACACGTCACAAATATCATATCAGCTGTCAGTTGTGTGTTCTTCTTCAGATACAGACTGACCGCCAGTGGTGCATAGCACTAGATATAGGCTGGCATACAGTTACATATGGGAAACATCCTGAACCAATATGCACAAGATAATTAGATCCAAAGAAATAAACTATATATACTATAATATACTAGTAGATCATAAAAAGAAGAAAACACTAGTAGATCATAAAAAGCTAACTCAGTATGATCCTAATGTACCTAGTTCATCCAATAATCAGGCTGATTTGATTAAAGCGTCCTTTTTGTATCCAAAAGAAAATCAATGCTCATTAATTGCAAGAAGCTGTAGATAATGTAATTTATTCATTATTCAATTTCATTCTCTAATCAATGTTCATGATTATGCACAAAAAATGTTTACTTAATCCAGATCTTGTATATAGTTTGATTTATGAATCAATGCTCATGATAGATAATTGTGTTATTTTCAAGATGCGAATGATGTTATAGCTAATTCAATTCCATTCATAAATCAATGTTCATAATTATAAACACGAGAAGCTAGCTGGATCCAGATGTTGTTGATCAATGTTCATGATTCATACTGTATCTATATTTTTCTTTTCAGGTGTAGATAATGATATAATTAATAGCTTAAGCAATTGTTCTCACTAGTGATGGATGAACATCGGCCAGGACGCGCGTTCGCGATGAAATGTTTGCGAATCGCGCGTTCGTGGCTGGCCCCATTGACTTTAATGGCAGGTGAACCTGAAAAACCTTCAGGTAATATTTGCAGCCGCCAAATACTTACTAGAAGTGCACAAATCGTCCCACAACATGGACAGTGACATACCAGAGGGGGATTATTGGCAAAAATTCCCACAAACATTTTTTTTTTTATCAGGGGACATTTATATGCGTCTTAAAGGGAAAAATGTGCCCTGCTGGAGCCTAGAACATTTTATTTTAGGCCACGGGAGTAGAGGCCCCAAAAATTTGACATTCACCTGACAGAAAATAACTTGTAATGATGTGGCTGGGGGTACATTAGGCGGTCACTGGATAAAAATTTTACTGTAGGCCAGTACAGGCCCCAAAAATTAGGCATTTATCTGACAGAAAAGAGCTTGTGATTATGTGGCTGGAGATAAATTAGGCGGTCACTGAATAAAAATGTTACTGTAGGCCACTGGAGTACAGGCCCCAAAAATTAGGCATTCACCTGGCAGAAAAGGCCATTTATGCCGCTGTATATACATAAGACAAGGACCATTCTTTGTTCTGGGTAGTGGCGGATATGTGTAGGCTGGCATGAGGAAATTCAATTAAACGTGGTCGTCACAGGTGTTGAATTCCTCCGAGATCCATGCCTCATTCATTTTTAGAAATGTGAGGTAGTCCACACTGTCGTGTGCTAGGCGAGTTCGTTTATCGGTCACGATCCCCCCTGCTGCGCTGAACGTCCTTTCGGACAGGACACTATGAGGGGCAAGCCAAGAGTTCCATGGCAAATTGTGCCAGCTCTGGACACAGCTCAAGCCTGCACACCCAGTAGTCCAGGGGTTCCTCAATTCTCAGAGCATCCACATTGGCCTTTAACGCGATGTAGTCGGACACCTGTTGGTCTAGGCGTTCCCTGAAGCTGGATATGGAGGGCAGCTGTCGATGGGTTGGCTGCAAGTATGATCTCATATCCAAAGTGACCAACACATCTTCAAACCACCTTCTTCTTGCAGGCCCGGTAGAATTGGTACCCACACCTGTTTTGCTGTGGGTGGAAATTCCTCTGTCAGCGCCCGCAACAGCAGAATGCAGCATCTCTCGCAGCAAGGCCTGGAATAGCTGCATTCTGCCAGCCCTCTGTGATGCTGGTAACATAGCCAAATGATAATTGGGCTGGCATACACTATCCAGTATTGTATGGATAAAAGCAAGACTAGTATAAAAAATATATTTATTTAATTACCCCTATAAAATCGATACCACATATAATTAAATTGATAAAACTGACATATACATCCTATATTTAAAACAAAACCATAAATAAATATAATGATTGTGGATTGTTAATCTTCTGAATAAAATATCGGTGTGCGGTCAATCCCAACAAAAAAATGCTAATATATATTTGTAGAAAACTGAACTGGAATGCAGATAATATAGTAATAGTTCAGATATGGGAATCCATTGCTTCAATCATTCTTATAGCCACATAGGACAATTAGTGAGTTGATGTCCATTAATGATCTACAGCTTTCTTAACTTAAAATGCGCATATCCTGTACCGCTTGTAAAGTTTTAATTTCTAGAGTAGTAATATAGTAGTTGTAAGGCTACTTTTACACAGTGGCATTTTGGCTTTCCATTTGTGAGATCCGTTCAGGGCTCACACAAGAGGTCCAAAATGGATCAGTTTTGCCCTAATGCATTCTGAATGGAAAAGGATCCGCTCAGAATACATCAGTTTGCCTCCGTTCCGTCTCCATTCCGCTTTGGAGGTTGACACCAAAAAGCTGCTTGCAGCGTTTTGGTGTCCGTCTGAAGAAACTGAGCCAAACGGATCCGTTTTGACACACAATGTAAGTCAATGGGACCGAACCGTTTTCTATGACACAATAGAAAACAGATCCGTCCTCCATTGACTTTCAATGGTGTTCAAGACAGATTCGTCTTGGCTATGTTAAAGATAATACAAACAGAACTATTCTGAACGGATGCAGACGTTTGTATTATCTGAACAAATTCGTCTGTGCAGATCCATGACGGATCCACACCAAACACAAGTGTGAAAGTAGCCTTAAATGTACTTTATCGCCTGTAGGTAACTGCGATGTGGAGTGCACATTTTGACTGCTTTCTGTGTCGGTCTGACTAGGAGTGCATCCCTCGTAGCGTCCCACGTGATCCGGAAGTAATCTCCTGGTAAGTATGCCAGATCCTTGAGCAAGTTGTGTTTGCTCCTTATCAGATGTAGCAGTGCTGAGGCGGTACAGCTCGATCTTTGCGGCTCAATAATTCATATTTGCTGTCATAATAAGAAGGATGTTGAGAATAGGTATTTCTTAAGATTCGCCAAGGTTTTATGTCAATCACCAACGTGTTTCAAAGACAGAAATCTTCTTCCTCAGTGGTAACTATTATGTCCAAAGACCTTGGCTATATAAGGAAATATCCAGGTGGAATCAGGTATTCATTAGGAGTATTACTAAACCATGGTAAAAGAATCCAGATATATAAAAATCCAGGTATATAAAAATATCACATTTAAAAAGGCACAAATAACATGCGGATAGTAAATGTAATTGGATCATAATCGTGCATCGAATACAAATATATTGCAGAGAAATAAGATCAAATTAGAGAGCAATGATAACTCAAAAAATGCAGATGCGCTTTGTCTGCGTCATCACTGCATTTTTCCTCCCTTTCTATACTTTTCTATATTATAAAGTCATGGCTATCTTGCAAATATAATCTCTAATATTCTGACCAATAAAATCGAAAAAAAAAAAAAAAAAATATTTTGAAACCATGACTTTTTTTATTTACCGGTATATCTGTATCTTCCATAATGAAGAATCTTCGTTTTCATTAACAACTGTGCAACTTTATGGGTAAGGAATAAGGGTGTGTAGGCCAGCCAGGGAGGGGGAAATCGGTGAATATAACCCGGTATCCCGTCCATGGATGGTGCACACACCCTACTACATGAACCCAAAAATTTCAATCTCTGCGTTTAAGCCCATAGAAATCAATGTATCAAATTCATAAATTCTCTTCGATTCAGCCCTAGACATCTGTGCTATATAGTCTCCTCCCCACCATTGTTTTCTGATCCTTTCTAGGGCTATAAAGGATATTTGGCTGGGGTCTTTATTATAAACTTCTGCGAAATGTCTAGACACAGAGTGTTAATTGATCATAACTTTTTTTAATATTTGTAATATGTTCAGATACCGTACATTTTTTAAGGTGCGTTTCGTCCTGCTGCAGCGTCCTACTAGTGTACGTGGGGACTGCAAAAGCTTGTTTTGTCATATGTTGTATCTTACTGTGTTTCATTCTTATGTGAAATCCCTGTTACCAGGCTGTCATATGCACTACACACATTCCACCACTAGATAGGGATAGCACCACAGTATATATAGCACAGTTCAGACCTAGTTAGTTAGTTGGTAAAATGTAGGAGTTGGAGTGAGAGTTTGGAGGAAGAAGGAGATGGAGTGAGGAGCAAGGGGGAAGGAGAGGACCCCTCTCCTCTTAACTCTCTCTTGGGCTCCATGGTCCAGAGGAGCCAATTTATATCTCAGTGTCAAGCCAGAAAAATAGTCAGAGGTGAAGTCTGTATTCTACCGTCTACTCTTCCGGAGTATCAAGTGGATTTTGGTAAGTTGATCGTGGAAAAGACAAAGGAAGGACAAAGCCGTTATTCTAGGCTCTAGGCGCGTTTGGACCAAGGTGAAGGATTTATTAGCTTCCGGAAGCCTCACCGTTGTTCTAAGGACAGATAAGATTTCTGTTGCATCACTTGTGTGTAGAAGATAAAGACTTAAACTACCTCTACTGAGACTTAATCACAACGATTTTTACTACAATTCAGATTATTACCTCCAGACGAGGGGCACGCCCATGGGTACCTGAGTGCTTGTGCAGCTGGGCCCCTGACTTAAGTAATGTCATGGCGCCAGCACCTTGGTGGTGCAAAATGATGAGAGTAGTTGTAGTATGGAGTTAGAAGAATGAGGGTTCAATCCAACTAAGAGCTTTACTGTAACCAGGATGTTGATAACAGTTTACATCCAGTAATAAAACAGTTTCTTATGAACATGCAAGTTGGATGTGATGAATCCCAGTAACAGGCTGTACATGTAGTTATGTCTCAGGCTATCGTAGGTAGTGATGTACTCACTGATATTCAGCTCTTGTCTTGCTTCAGTCTCAGTAGAGGTAGTTTAAGTCTTTATCTTCTACACACAAGTGATGCAACAGAAATTTTATCTGTCCTTAGAACAACGGTGAGGCTTCCGGAAGCTAATAAATCCTTCACCTTGGTCCAAACGCGCCTAGAGCCTAGAATAACGGCTTTGTCCTTCCTTTGTCTTTTCCACGATCAACTTACCAAAATCCACTTGATACTCCGGAAGAGTAGACGGTAGAATACAGACTTCACCTCTGACTATTTTTCTGGCTTGACACTGAGATATAAATTGGCTCCTCTGGACCATGGAGCCCAAGAGAGAGTTAAGAGGAGAGGGGTCCTCTCCTTCCCCCTTCCTCCTTACTCCATCTCCTTCTTCCTCCAAACTCTCACTCCAACTCCTACATTTTACCAACTAACTAACTAGGTCTGAACTGTGCTATATATACTGTGGTGCTATCCCTATCTAGTGGTGGAATGTGTGTAGTGCATATGACAGCCTGGTAACAGGGATTTAACATAAGAATGAAATACAGTAACATACAACATATGACAAAACAAGCTTTTGCAGTCCCCACGTACACTAGTAGGACGCTGCAGCAGGACGAAACGCACCTTAAAAAAACGTCTACGGTATCTGAACATATTACAAATATTAAAAAAGGTTATGATCAATTAACACTCTGTATCTAGACATTTCGCAGAAGTTTATAATAAAGACCCCAGCCAAATATCCTTTATAGCCCTAGAAAGGATCAGAAAACAATGGTGGGGAGGAGACTATATAGCACAGATGTCTAGGGCTGAATCGAAGAGAATTTATGAATTTGATACATTGATTTCTATGGGCTTAAACACAGAGATTGAAATTTTTGGGTTCATGTAGTAGGGTG